>NC_042297.1:0-50277 GCF_901000725.2 Takifugu rubripes
TCCTCAAAGAGAATCCCAACCTGATTGAAGGAGACATCGTTGTTGACGATGGAGCAGAGAAGAACGCCGACCCCTGCACCAGCTCCGGCTGCAAGTGGGGAAAGTGGACCGATGGGAAGGTCTATATCCCCTATTACATCGCCAGCCACTTCTGTGAGTGAGAGACCGGACCTCCTCCACCAATGCCCCCTCCCTCTGAGTCCAGGAGAGAAGCTGCATGCTCAGAGAAGCTCAATGTTCTGTGGTGTCCCTTTGCCAGCCTCCCGTGAAAAGTCCATCATCACCCGTGGTCTGGAATCCTTCTCCTCCTTTTCCTGCATCCGCTTCAGACCCAGCAGAAGCACCGACCGAGACTGGCTGAGCATTGAGTCTCGGGACGGGTAAGAACCACCGCCCCACCAGCCGAACCAGGCCCGTCTCCATTCCTGAGTGGTGTCCTTTCCTGTCCAGCTGCTGGTCCTACGTTGGACGCAGGGGAGGTAAGCAGGTGCTGTCTCTAGCCCGTAGCGGGTGCCTCTACCACGGCACGGTCCAGCACGAGCTGCTCCACGCTCTGGGCTTCAACCATGAACAGACCCGCTCTGACCGAGACAACCACATCCGTGTGCTGCTAAACAACGTCCAGTCTGGTAAGAGGACTGTGCTTTTCCAGCTCCTGTCCAGCCCTGTGGGACCCCTCAGAGCTGGGGACAGACCCCTTGACTTCCAGGGGCCACGTGATCGTTAGGTCCAAGCATATTAGTGCTCCCCCCCACAGTCAAACAACAAGCAGATAATATTCATCAGAGATTCTGAAGGTCTGCAGGTCCCTGCACTCTGGGAACACTCAACGGTGTCCACGTCCACACATGTGTTGTAGGGATGGAACACAACTTCAGGAAGATCGCCACCCTCAACCAGGGCACTCCTTACGACTACAACTCTGTCATGCAGTACCACAGGTGGGACACAAGGTCACTCCAGCCTCTCGAGACGTGTTGGCAGGTTTGGAATCTCACAGTTGTGTCCAACCCTGTCCTCCCAACCCTAGATACGCCTTCTCCAAGAACGGCCAGCCCACCATGGTCCCCATCCCCAACGCCAATGTTTCCTTCGGCACTGCCAAGCAGATGAGTCAGTATGACATCGCCCGGCTCAACACCCTCTACAAGTGCTGTAAGTGACCACAGGTGCACGCCACGAGTCCACGGGTCGTCCTCTAATGTTGCTGTGTGGCTCCTCTACAGAGAACCAAGCCTGGACAGAGGTTCCACACGTCCCTTCTGGGGTCATATGAAAACCTGCAGAACAGCAAAAAGCTTGAAATAAAAGTGACTCTTGCACAGTCTTTACGTTCTTCTTGTCTGAAGTGTTCTCAGAAGCAGAGTAGAACATAGAAGAAGTAGAACATTGAACAGCTACGTCTGAGGGATCTAGGTGGTCCACTGTTGAAGCAAAAAGACGTTTTCTGCCTTCATCCAGCATGAAATGTCTTCTGTGTCCACCTGCCAAGGCTGAGGACACATTAGAAAATCATAGTACAGAATAACCCTAAATATTAGAGGAACTAAAGCTAACAGTAGCTAACACTAGCAAAGTGTTAGCACGCCTGCACCAGGAGAAGATGGAGGTGGTGCAAGAAGAACGTGCTCCTGACCAAGGAGGGGGGGCTGTGTGGAGAGGGTGGCAGACTTCTGCCTCCTGGGGTCCACTTGGAGTAGGCCTGAGCTGGGGCACGAAGACCGCGGAGGCCCAGCAGGGACGGGACCCCCCTTCCTGAGAGCTCCAGAACAATCACAGACCGGTGGTGTCCTGCTCTATCGAGAGCCTCTCAACATACTGGATTTGTCTGTGGTTCAGCAGCAGCACAGCAGTCAACAACACGTCCCCCCGGAGGGTCACCGGCACGGCCCTCCGGAGGGTCACCGGCACGGCCCCCGGAGGGTCACCGGCACGGCCCCCCGGAGGGTCACCGACACGTCCCCCCGGAGGGTCACCGACACGGCCCTCCAGAGGGTCACCGGCACGTCCCTCCAGAGCGTCACCGGCACGGCCCTCCGGAGGGTCACCGACACGTCCCCCCGGAGGGTCACCGACACGTCCCCCCAGAGGGTCACCGACACGTCCCCCCAGAGGGTCACCGACACGGCCCCCCAGAGGGTCACCGGCACGGCCCTCCAGAGGGTCACCGACACGGCCCAAAGGAACCGCACGGCTCCTGGAGCCTCTGAAGGGCTCAGAACAGGAGCAGGGACCCTGAGCTCCCATCCTGGTCTGAGTCCCAGCTGGTTCAGAAGCATAAAGGCCAGGAGACACACGCTATGATGATGGATGGATGATGGATGGATGGATGGATGGATGGATGGATGGATGGATGGGTGGGTGGGTGGGTGGGTGGATAGATAGATAGATAGATAGATAGATAGATAGATAGATAGATAGATAGATAGACAGACAGACAGACAGACAGACAGACAGACAGACAGACAGACAGACAGACAGACAGACAGACAGATAGATAGATAGATAGATAGATAGATAGATAGATAGATAGATAGATAGACAGATAGATAGATAGAGCGTCCTTGAGTCTTGTGGCAGGTTACACACATTATCTCTCACACACAGCTGCCGTTTCCTAAGACCATCATTGCTGCAAGTTTGCACAAGAGCACACACACACTCACACACACAGACACACTGCAGTGATGTTGGCTTAATGTTTAGTGCAATGATGAAACTCACCTAACCCCCCCCACACACGCACACACACACGCACACACACACACAGACACACACAGACACCACACACTCACACACCACACACACCACACACACTGCAGTGATGTTGGCTTAATGTTTAGTGCAATGATGAAACTCAGCTAACCCCCCCCCACACACTCACACACGCACACACACACTCACACACACACACACGCACACTCACACACACAGACGCACACTCACACACACACACACCACACGCACACCACACACAGATGCACACACACACACACACTCTCTCTCACACACTCACACACACACACACACACACTCTCTCTCACACACACACACACACACACACTCTCTCCACACACACACACACACCTCTGTATTGATGAGGAGAACCCTCCTTAAAGGAGCAGGTGAAAGAAGCTTTGCATCTGCATCCTGTAGCTGCTGCAGCCCCCAGAGGTCACGCTCGACCCCCAAAGTAGGAACATTATTTGCTTACATTGCAGGACTTTTAAATGAAGTGTATAATCTAAAGAAGAATGGCTGTCTTAATCTGTTCAAACGTCAATACCCGCCGTGGCCACCAGGGGGCGACACCGCCCAACCACCTGGAATAAGGTCACGTGACCAGCCGGAGCGGGACTTCCTGCCTCGCTTCGCTCTCCAAAAATGGCGGACACGTGTGTTCAGGTGTTGCTAGGATCAGGACTCACGGTTCTGTCCCACCCGCTCATGTACATCAAGGTCCTGATCCAGGTAAGAGACCACCGGTTCTGGCCCAAGCCGCCTTCCTAAAGCGGTCCGGTCGCACTTTGCTGGGCTCTAACAGGCTCCGTATAACCAGAAGTGACGGAACTACCGGACTCTTTGGTCATTTATTGGTCATTTATTGGTCATTTATTGGCAGTGTTGCGCGGTTCTGGCCGCTTCGCTGCGTCCAGAATTGGACCGTTGCGTTAAATCACCGACGGACGGAGCCTTTTATTGCGCCTCCTGTTGTCCCGATGACCTTCCGCGTCTGTGGCGGAAGTGAGGACAGCTCACATCCGCCTCACCTTGTCCCAGGACCTGCGGCTGCTACTGTAGCTGCTGCTGCTGCTGCTACTGTAGCTGCTACTGCTGCTGCTGCTACTGTAGCTGCTGCTGCTACTGTAGCTGCTGCTGCTGCTACTGTAGCTGCTGCTGCTGATACTGTAGCTGCTACTGCTGCTGCTGTAGCTGCTGCTGCTGCTACTGTAGCTGCTACTGCTGCTGCTACTGTAGCTGCTGCTGCTGCTACTGTAGCTGCTGCTGCTGCTACTGTAGCTGCTACTGATGCTGCTGCTGCTGATACTGTAGCTGCTGCTGCTGCTACTGTAGCTGCTGCTGCTGCTACTGTAGCTGCTGCTGCTGATACTGTAGCTGCTACTGCTGCTGCTGCTGCTACTGTAGCTACTGCTGCTACTACTGCTACTGTAGCTGCTGCTATGCTGTAGCTGCTGCTGCTACTGTAGCTGCTGCTGCTGATACTGTAGCTGCTACTGTAGCTGCTGCTGCTACTGTAGCTGCTGCTACTGCTGTAGCTGCTGCTGCTACTGTAGCTGCTGCTGCTGTAGCTGCTGCTACTGTAGCTGCTGCTACTGTAGCTGCTGCTGCTGTAGCTGCTGCTGCTACTGTAGCTGCTGCTGCTACTGTAGCTGCTGCTGTAGCTGCTGCTGCTGTAGCTGCTGCTGCTGCTGCTACTGTAGCTGCTACTGCTGCTGCTACTGCTGCTACTGTAGCTGCTGCTGCTACTGTAGTTGCTGTAGCTGCTGCTGCTACTGTAGCTGCTGTAGCTGCTGCTGCTGTAGCTGCTGCTACTGTAGCTGCTGCTACTGTAGCTGCTGCTGCTGTAGCTGCTGCTGCTGTAGCTGCTGTTGCTGCTGTAGCTGCTGTAGCTGCTGCTGCTGTAGCTGCTACTGGAGCTGCTGCTGCTGTAGCTGCTACTGCTGTAGCTGCTGCTGTAGCTGCTGTTGCTGCTGTAGCTGCTGCTGCTGTAGCTGCTACTGGAGCTGCTGCTGCTGTAGCTGCTACTGCTGTAGCTGCTGCTGTAGCTGCTGTAGCTGCTGCTGCTGTAGCTGCTACTGGAGCTGCTGCTGCTGTAGCTGCTACTGCTGTAGCTGCTGTTGCTGCTGTAGCTGCTGTTGCTGCTGTTGCTGCTGTAGCTGCTGCTGGGATGTGTGGGGGTCAGCTGGTACCAGAGATGGACCACCACATCCCTGACCCCCCCTGAACTGGCTCAGCCACCTTAGAGGGGGTGAGAACAACCCCTCCGTTACCAAGGTTACTGAAGGCCTCCAAGTAAAGCGACTGTGCCAGAGGGGGCGTCCAAGGGGCCGACTCTATGCCCCCCCATGTCCTCGGACCCCCCCATGTCCTCGGACCCCCCCATGTCCTCGGACCCCGGCGGGTCTTGGTTGTAGCGGTCCTGCTTCAGGTGCCAGGACCCGCAGTGGTTCCACATCCAACCCGACAGTCCGCAGCCCCGTTCTTGTCTCGTGCTCAGAACGTGCACGTGTCCTTTCATTGGGCTCCGGTGTCAGTGAGCCACGCGTCTCACCTGTCCTCTGCTGTCCTCACCTGTCCTCTGCTGTCCTCTGCTGTCCTCACCTGTCCTCTGCTGTCCTCACCTGTCCTCTGCTGTCCACAGGTGGGACACGAGCCGCTGCCCCCCACGCTTGGCCGCAACCTGTTCGGCAGACAAGTGTACCAGCTGCCGGGGCTCTTCGCTTACGGTGGGTCCGGAGAGACGGTTCACGGTTCTGTTCAGAGGAGCCGTGACTCTGTCCGTGTACGTGCACGCGTACGTGCACGCGTACGTGTACTTCCACAGGATAAAGTGTGATTTTCCTCTCGTGCAGCCCAGCACATCATCCGGATCGATGGGAAGGTGGGCCTCTTCAAGGGGCTGGGGCCCCGGCTGTGTGCCGGCACCATCGGCACCCTGGTGCACGGCAGAGTGGTGCAGGTAAGCTGTGCACGCCGCTGTGCACGCCGCTGTGCACGCCGCTGTGCACGCCGCTGCTCCTGCAGGGGACCCCTGAGGAGCTGCTGCATCAGGAAACGGGCCAGGCTAGGGTGTTAGCGTAGCTAGCATGCAGGCTGCCGCCCCAGCTCTGGGTCCTCCCGGAGGAGCGTCGGCAGCATCCAGATGTTGTGCTAACGATAGCAGGCGTTCCACCAGCATCACCATCATCACCACCTCCTTTCATCTTTCAGCTTTCATCTTTCATACATTTAAACTCAAACAGAGTGAAACATTTCTCAGCCTTTAGCTTCCTTACATCAAAGGCTTGAACATCTGTCGTGCTCCTCAGCGTTTAAGCTAATGTTGACTTGCTGTTTCTTCCAGACGTGCCAGGAACGCGGATCACCACAGGTCAGCAGTCCTCTGCTTAACTTTAGCTTCGTGTAGCAGCTAGTTCGCACACGCTGGGCTAGTCTAGCGTGCACGGATGAAAGCATCACCTTTGGAGCTTCTGTCTTCTGTCCAGATCCTGGGAGGTGAGCAGAAGGCTGCGGACGGCTCCCTGCAGAAGGTTGTTAACGAGGTGGGACATCAGTGTAGCATCGTAGCATCCATAGCTGGTGGAGAACTGGGAGAATCCCTCCAGTTAGCATGCGTGCTGCCTCCTCCAGCTAGCACGCGTGCTGCCTCCTCCGCCGTTAGCACGCGTGCTGCCTCCTCCAGTTAGCACGCGTGCTGCCTCCTCCCGGCGTTAGCACGCGTGCTGCCTCCTCCATGCTCAGTAGGAACCTGTGTGGAGGGGGGGTGCTGGGCTGGGCCTCCCAGCTGCTAATGCTAGTTTCTGTCATGTCAGTTCTGTCTGTTGACTCATTATAGGTGTCGTTCTTTGATGTGCTGCTAACCGTAAACTTCTGATCTCCTGTTCCTCCAGACCACCAGAGAGATGCTAGCTCGCTCCTGTGCCACCATCGTCACGCACCCCTTTCACGGTACCTCCCAGAACTCCTGACCCAGATGATCCGTCTTTACACGCTGCTGCTGCGTGAACGTGCAGCTCTAACCAGGAAATGCTTCCTCACTCTGTTTACAGTCATAACTTTACGCTGCATGATCCAATTTATTGGAAGAGAAACCAAATACAGGTAAACATTTCCTGCTAACTATCGCTGGGGGCGGGGCTACATGTCAGAACACGTTCCAGCCAATCACTGACGCCATGGGGGGGTTAATGCCCTTCACATATCTTTACCCCCCAACACTTGGAGTTAGCTCAGCCATTAGCGACGTTAGCGTAGCACAGATCCACTTTACGTACAGACCCATTGGGGGCGGGGCCAGACTGCTGTTCTGTTTCGAGTTACTTTGAAGTGGCGTCATGCACCTTTGATCTGTTGGGGGGCTCTCGGTCCTCCAGGTCCTGGTAGTCCTGCTAGTCGGACTGTTGGGGGGCTGTCGGGCCTCCAGGTCCTGGTAGTCCTGCTAGTCGGACTGTTGGGGGGCTCTCGGTCCTCCAGGTCCTGGTAGTCCTGCTAGTTGGACTGTTGGGGGGGCTCTCAGACCTCCAGCTCCTGGTAGTCCTGCTAGTCGGACTGTTGGGGGGCTCTCGGGCCTCCAGGTCCTGGTAGTCCTGCTAGTCGGACTGTTGGGGGGCTCTGGGCCTCCAGGTCCTGGTAGTCCTGCTAGTCGGACTGTTGGGGGGCTCTCGGTCCTCCAGGTCCTGGTAGTCCTGCTAGTCGGACTGTTGGGGGGCTCTCGGTCCTCCAGGTCCTGGTAGTCCTGCTAGTTGGACTGTTGGGGGGCTCTCGGACCTCCAGGTCCTGGTAGTCCTGCTAGTTGGACTGTTGGGGGGCTCTCGGTCCTCCAGGTCCTGGTAGTCTGCTTGGACTGTTGGGGGGCTCTCGGACCTCCAGGTCCTGGTAGTCCTGCTAGTTGGACTGTTGTGGATTCCATGAGGACGTTTCCCAGGGAGCCTTCATCAGTTCTAGCGGACTGTTGGGAGGCTTCCTTCTTGCTCTTCAGGAGCCGTGAACACCTGTGGAGCTCAGTCACCTGGTGGTTGGTGGCTCCGCCCCTCATGATGGGGGTCATGACCCCCACCACACTGTGGCTGAGAGAGGTGAAACGTCTTCAAGAACGTGCAGCCGCGATGGTTTTTGATGTTGCTTGTCGTCCTCGAGGTAGAAAGCGTGGAGGGGCGGGGCGTCGCTAGGGGCGGGGTCTTTACGAGGGGCGTGGCCTCCGGTGTTAGCATGGCTACTGCAGCTAGTTCCACCTCCACCTCAGCTCCTTCTCTTCTCCTGCCAGCGGCGTGTTGGACTCCATCGTCACGGTCTACAGAGAAGAAGGCGTCCTCGGCTTCTTCGCGTAAGTTGGTCCCTCTTGACTCCACATTCTAGGCGTGTGCATGAGCCGCCACCCGGAGGAAGGCGTGTCCTCACCGGAGGACACACCTGGAGGCGTGTCCTCCGGTGAGGGATGTTCTCAGAACCGTCTCGTCCACGTTCCTGCAGCGGCCTGATCCCTCGCCTCCTCGGCGACGTCTTCTCTCTGTGGATCTGTAACCTGCTGGCCCACTTCCTCAACACGTACGCCATCGACGAGTCGGTAGGTCCCGCCCCCGCCGCCGCCGCCGCCAAGGTGCGTTTGTCCGCACGGACGCTGACACCAGCTGTTGCTCTTCTGTGCAGATGAGTCACACAGGTGCAATCAGGAACTGCTCCCAGGCTGTGACCGGGGTAAGTGTTCAGAGCCCGTCTGGACCGGGCAGGCCGGTTCTGGACCGGGGCAGGCCGGTTCTGACCCGCTCGCGCTCTCTTCCAGTTCTTCGCCAGCATGCTGACGTATCCCTTCGTCCTGGTGTCCAACCTGATGGCCGTCAACAACTGTGGGTGAGTACGCAGCAGGTGTGTCCTCGCACCTGGTCCCGTCCCGTGGACTCATGCTGGTTCCTGGTCCCGTCCTGTGGACTCATGCTGGTTCCTGCCCCCCCCAGGCTGGCGGGAGGCCTCCCCCCCTACGCTTCAGTATACCCCACCTGGGTGGACTGTTGGAGGCATCTAAGCAGAGAAGTAAAGCAGACACTTGTTCTCTCCTGACACCTTCAGCTGTGACCAGAACCAGGCTCCCGGGGACCCGGGTCCCAGGGTCCCTGGGAGCCTGGTTCTGGTGCTGAACCCAGTCTCTTCTTGTTCCAGGGCAACATGAGCAGAGAGGCAATAGTTTATTCTTCCGGAAGCTTCCGGCAGGGAAGCTGTACGCAGTGGAGCAGAAGAGGTTTTTCTAAAGTGGCAGCAAAGGTTGGAGGAGCTGGACCGGACGGGCCAGGCCAGACCGGGCCGGGCCGCCAGTCAAAACCTTGTTTTTATGCAACACTTTCCTACTTCTGTCTTGAATAACCTGCCGACATTTGGAATAAATGATTAACGTGCTGATGTTTGAGGGGGTCAGCGTTCCAGAGCGTCTGGAGCAGGAAGAGGACGGCCCGGTTCTGCTAGCGTTAGTCCACCTCCGTCTGCATGTGGTTCTGTCCCCCTCTGGACTCGCCGGACCGTCGCTCCTGTATATATTGTGCTGACTAAACTAGTGTTGTTGAAGACGTGCTTGTAAAAACTCTTCAGCGCCCAATAAAGCTTCTTTGATCCGACCTCCCTGCTGCTGACCCCGACGACCTCTGACCTCTGACCCTGACCTTGTGCTCCGGACCATTTCACTCCCTCATCCTCCTTCTGTGTGTAATGTGTAAGAGGTTCGTGCACATGCTAACAGCAGCACGTGCACGTTATGAGCAAATACACAATGATAATAATGATCTTTATTCATCCCCATAAGCACAGTGAGCGCTAGCGCCTCGTTAGCGAAGCGAAGCAGGGCCAAAGAGTCCAGCTGAGCGCCCTGGTCCAGCTGAGGACCCTGGTCCACCAAAGCCACGACCCCAGACTACGACGCGTTGGGGGCAGGATTCCCAGCATCCTCTGCTGCTCTGCCGTGAGTGCTAGCGTGCTGCGTCATCTGCGCTCGGTTGCTGGCCAGGTGGCCACACTGCACGCACACGTAGCGGCCTTTGCTGTGCTCCCACAGGACCTTTCCACTCAGGCTGGAACCTACGGGGGACAGGACAGGACGTTAAAGACCTGGTCTGGACTCGGTCAGCTCCAGGTTGTTCCGCTGGGCTCCAGTGCAGCATGGCTGATCTAAACAGAGCTGGAATGTTATAAAACATCTATAACATCTCGTATCTCGGCTCTTATTTCCTTCCTGGGCCGGTCCGGCCCGGCATGAAGAGGTGCCACAGGTTCAGGGGTCCAGGCTCCAGCGAGCCGAGCAGGCGCCACCAGGGTTGGATTCTCACCTTGAGTCTTCTTCCAAACAGCCAAGGACCCGGAGGGGGACTTGGGAGCCAAGGCTGGACCTCTGCTGGGTCCCTGGGTCTGCAGGGGGCCATCAGGAGGGTCCGTTGCTGCTCCAGAGCCGGCAGGTGGGGGCACATCGGGAGGTGTCTTCTGGAGTTCCTGCTGTTCCGGCTGAAGGTCCAGGACGGTGGGAACATGTGGAGGAGCAGCAGCATAGTTGGGCTGAGAGACGGAGCTGGCGGAACCTGGCGCCTGGGTTTGGGACGTGGAATCCAGCGCTGGCGGGTTCTGGCTGGTGGCGCCGGCTGTCGGGTTCGGGCTGCTGCTGGCCAACGGCGGCGCGGCGTCGGCCACCTTTGCTTTGCCTGTGGCACTTTGGAGCAGGTGTGCAGGTGCGTGAGGAGGCCCCGGTAAGACCTCAGCTTGGTGCGGCAGCTCTCGCAGCTAGAAGCAGAACATTTGCTGAGGTGGCGGCGCGTTTAGGGTCCAAACGTGAGGAGAACAGAACTCACAGGAAGTAAATGTTGGGCTTGTGATGCTGCCTCATGTGCTCCATCAGCTTCTTCATGTTGGGGAAGGAGCCGCTGCAGCCGGCTGTGGAGCACAGCAGCACTTTCCCTGGACACAACATGTAACAACACACGCTTGTTAGCATCAGCTCCACGCTAGCACAACCAGAAGCAGGCTAATCACAGGCTAGCGGGGCTAAAGGGCAGCTAATATGTGGGTCTGCAGTGTGAATATACATCCGGTCTTAGCGGGTCTGTTCTGATACTCCAGCCTGAACAGCTCGCAGGAGCCGCGGCGGAGACTCGGAGCTCTGACCGGGGACGGACTGAGCCGGGCTGTCGTGCTCCGCGATGTGGGCGTCCAGGGCGCTCCTGTCCGGGTAAACCCGCCTACAGCCGTGGAGCGGACACGCTGCCCTCATGGTGCCTGAAATCATCCACAAATCAAACCTTTCCTCCTCCTTTAAGGGTTAAAACACCGAAACACAACGTTGGCGAGTAGCAACACAGATGCTAGTTAGCATGCTAGCTAGCGGAATCGCTTAGCTAAGCGTTAGATACGTGATATTTTAAACACTTTATAAAGGTTCGGTCAGCAAACCTTCGGATCCACGAAGCTCCGAGAACGTGTTCTCCACAGACATGGGGACGACGGACGTAGGACAAAAGCGGAAGCAGAAGCACCGACGGCTGTGCTGCGGTCACCGACGCGCATTTATTTAGACGCGTCACTCAGCCTGAAACCAGAGGAGCCTCCATGAAGATGAAGATGATCCTCAGCATCAGCTGTTGCTCCACAGCCGACCATCCGGTGGAGGGGTTGGATTAAAACGCTCCTCCAGCTGGGGGGGGCGACAGTAGACCCAGGTCCCCCAGCTCCTCCAGCTGGGGGGGGCGACAGTAGCCCCAGCTCCTCCAGCTGGGGGGGCGACAGTAGACCCAGGTCCCCCAGCTCCTCCAGCTGGGGGGGCGACAGTAGACCCAGCTCCTACAGGTCCTCCAGCTGGGGGGGCGACAGTAGACCCAGGTCCCCCAGCTCCTCCAGCTGGGGGGGCGACAGTAGACCCAGGTCTTCCAGCTGGGGGTGACAGTAGACCCTGCTCCTCCAGGTCCTCCAGCTGGGGGGGCAACAGTAGACCCAGGTCCCCCAGCTCCTCCAGCTGGGGGGGCGACAGTAGACCCAGCTCCCCCAGGCTGGACGTCCCTGCATACAGTATGAAACCAGACGTTCCTGTCGCCTGTGCTGCATAGAAATGATCAGAGGACCATGGAAGCTGCTCACAAGAGGACCTACAAGACTTTATTCCACCTTTATGGGCAACAGTGTACAGAGTTCCATAGAGTATTGATGCTGAAAGAGTGTGTGTGTGTGTGTGTGTGTTCATGGTCCTTTAATGTGAACGTTTCATCGTGAGCTTCTCTGGTTACACAAACCTGCCACAGTAACCACAAAGCTGGGAGACACACCCGAGGAGCACGTCATGACATTATGTAGGCACATAGAAAAGCACAAATGGAGTCCAGGTCCAGGACGGGCGTCCGTCCGTCCCCTGGTGGGGTCACGGCTCCAAACATGATCAAAAGGCCATTCCTAACGAGCGAAGCGTCACTTCCAAAGTTCAGCGAGTGTGTAGATGGTGTGAGGCTGTTTCGGGCCAGGAGGAGCCTGGTGTGGAAAGAGTTTCTCCAGGCTGGTCCTGAATCAGAACACCAGGCTTCCCTTCCTGATGGCCACCAGCTTCGGTGATGAGATGAAGGAACCGGCACCTCAGGAAGCGCTCTGCTGCCTCACAGCTCCGGGAAACAAAAGGAAAATAGCTGCTGGGAAAAAGCTAACAAGCACAACGGACATTCAGCTGTTTCCTGGAGAAGAACCGAGCTTCCTCCAGGGCCAGAGCTCTGACTGGGAGGTCCGATCCCCCTGAGGGACCTCCTCCTGTGTTGGGAACAGCCGACCAGGTCTATAGTGGTGCTGGGAACATCACGATTCCATTCAGATGAGATCATATGAAGATACGCGATTCAAACGGAGCCAACAGGTTGTTGTCAGAACTTCCATGACCCCCCTGGAGCCCCGGGCCAGCTGGAGGTGAGGAGGAACCCCATGGAAAGGGTTAGCAGGTTAGTTGTTGGGAGAGTGAGGCTCGTTAAATAGGTGTTAATCATTTTAGCTTTAACTATTTTAACCGTTTACTTCCTTCACTTTCTGCGGCTGAAACGTGGAATAACATCTGACATTTTAGGGTAGCAAACAAGCAAAAAGACGAGTGTGGCTGATCCGGAGCCCCGCTGAGCCCCGCTGATCCGCCGCCCCCGCTGGAACAGCTCCTTCACCAGCTCTTCCTCTTGGTTGCTGCTGCAGACTTCAGCTTCTGGCCTCCCTGATAACCCGTTCAGCCTTCTGCAGCTTCTCCATGGCTTTGTCCAGCAGGCTCCCAGCTAAGTCTCCCCCAGCATCACCCCGCCCCTCCCTGTGGAGCTTGTTCAAAAGTTCTGTGGTCTTCTGGATTTCCAGAAATATATTCTTGCCTGGAGTTTCCTGACATCGTGGCACGGGGGCCGTCCTTGGCGGCCATGGCCCCCACCTGCTGCTCAAACCCAACTGCACAGTCAGACATTAGATTCCAAAGGAAGCTGACTTTGTTGAGATCTTGCCTCGTGGATCTGCTCTTGGACTCTGGCAGGGATCTTCTGTCTTGAGGCCCGTGTTCCAGCTAATGTCCGGAGTAACAGAGGGAGGGAAGGTCCTCCTCGCTGGAGTCCCATGGCATCCAGACCAGCATGGCTTCCTCTCATGCTGCCGTGGACATGCCAGGGTGTCCCTCCACTCCTGGAGCCGTTCGCTGTCATCATCAGCAGAGTGTTGCCCCACTGTCCACCAGACTGTTTCTTTCAGCTTTAGCTCGGTGCTCCTCATCCAAAGCACAGTTGGGTGCGCTGAGGTCATCGTCCAGCGACACCACCCAAGACACCAGGACTGAGGGGATTTGATTCTTGGGAGGCGGCTCTTTCCGCGTCACCAAGACCGTCTGAGATGTCTGAGGCTGCCTGGGGTTATGAAGCAGGGTCTGGCTTGTCCAAACCGTCTTGTGCACCAGGTTCTCCCAGCTTCTCCGGCTTCTTCTTGGGAGGCCACCAGAGGCCAGGCGGCTTTTTTGGCTGCTGTCCTGGTGACCTGCTCATGCTGTTGACCTCCCTCCTCAGACAACTCTCTTGGAGTACTGGCTCCTGTGACAGGACTCTTGGAGCCTTCACCCATCCCATCAGGTACTTGGTCGGGCACCAATGGAAGGTTTTGTGTCTTGGGTTGGAGGAATAGGAGGCTGGGAATTGTCACTAGCCCATTGGCTCTGAGCTGGCTGGAATGGGGCGTTTGTGGGCTTGTCTTTTTCCTGGAATCCTCACAATCCTCAGTACTCAGTAGTTCAACCTTGGTCTTCTCTGGAGCTCCTTCACCAGATGCCACACATGGTTTTGGCCTCTTTTGGTGGAGGCAATAGGCACATTCAGGGCCTGTAAGGACACACTTTGATGCCGGTCCGTTAGGGTGCCGAGTTACAACATGGTAGTTTGTGTTTTGGGTCGAGGGCAGTTGAGTTGTCAGGTTTGAGAAGACAAAAGACGACAGCTGCGCGGGTGTTCAACCGTGGGTCCAAACTACTGAGCAGACTGGTGTTCATGTGACCCAAAGCAGAAGGTGTCCAATCTGCATTGAAGGTGCTTGGTAGTTTGGTCGTTTGTGGCTCCTCAACAACTTCCACACAACTCCATCTGCCCTCAACTCAAGCAGTTTATGATGTCAACGTCCCAATGATGAAAGGAAAAGGCGTTGTCCACATCACACTTGGATAAATCGAGTATTTAAGAAGATTTTACAACCCTTTTTGTTGGGCAAGTTTCCTTTTCAGCTTCCACTTCAAGGCGCGGGGGGTTTTGGTTCTTTAGTATGGCGGCATCGGCGGTTTGATGACCTTTTTCTGAGGACACACCACTGGCCTCAGTGTGAAGGTCATCAGTGCTGGTCCTGGGACTGGTTCTCTGGGGTCTCTCTGGACCTGGCCATGGAACATGGCACCTGGGGAGCTTCTCTGACGCCTCGGTGCTACCGTTTTCAGATTGGGTGCCATTGGACATGAGGGAATGTTCTTGGTCAAGATCCAGGTACAGTTAGAGCATCAAGACGGCATACCAGCCACCTACCACCACACACACACACACACACACACACACAATAACACAATTAGAAACCCAAGGAAGGACACACAAAGATGCTCTTTGCCCTCCGTCTGGCTGGTGACGCAAGATCTAGCTAATCAATCATTAGCACCTTAATGATCATCGAACGACTTTGGATGGAATCACGGTGCCTCCAGCTCCAGCGTGGGGAGCCTAGGGGTCAATTTAGGGGGCCCTTTACTGACTATATACAGAACCAGATGTTGAACAGTCTGGAGACGTAGCACCTCAGTGGAACGGGTCAGAGCCAAAGAGCTGTTGGCCAATAGCGTAGAGTCAAAGCCGACCTGTTGGTCTTAGGAAGGAGGCCAGTCTAGAGTGATCTAGAGTCACTGGTGACCACACGTGCTCTACGTCCTTTTAGTAACTTTAATAACAAAAATTGGGATGATGCATTTTTCAGGAATTCTGCTTTGTGTTAAAACTAAGAATTCCAACATTAGGAGACAAAGCATTCCGACGTGGAGCGTCGAGACATTCCCAGTCAATCAAATACCTCTTTCATGTGTATCCTGGTTGGGGGCCGCCGATTGGCGGTTCCCTTTGGGTCTTGTTCGTGTAACGTGTTCTAAATTAGAGCTGTCATCAACCTTTACCTGAAAACAGAAGCAACACAGGAAGCCGTCAGCACTCATAGAGGTGCCTACAGCTTGAATTCCTAACAAAGCTGCTCCAGAACGTAGAGACGCTCCAGCCTTATCGTTCCTTCATGTGTCCATATGACTGAGGCTGCTGAACGTTGGAGGATTCACCACCTCATGGACTCTATACTGCCCTCAGACGGTCCAAAAACCCCATTTATTTGCACTGGTGGGTGAAAACAAGGCTGGGACCCTCCTGCTGAGAGTCTGTGGGCCGACACCCGTCACTTTCAAAACACATTCTTTGGACCCAAAAATATACTTTATGTGAGCCAAATATTTGGTTTTGCAACATTAGATTTGACTGTACGTTTGAAAGGTGTTTCTATCACCCAACTAGTGACTAAATGTATTAAATAAAAGGGATGGAGAAAAACTACAGTTGAAAATAAGTGAGACAGAAATCAAATACACAGTGATGAGATGTTTTACAAGAAAAAAAGCGTTTATCCTTCGAACCTGTGAGACCTAAATGTTGTCACTATACAGCTAATATATGCAAATATATACCTCATCAAAGACTTTGTTCTTTGCTCGGTTGATGCCATCACTCAGGGCTCTGATCCAGGCCTCCTTTTTCCTCAGCAGTCCTGAGCTTGGAGCCTGACGTTATGAGCCTGCCGGACAGAAACCGGCACGTAAAGACGGAGGACCGGTACTGGGCACCGAGCACCGGTGCTGGACAAACCGAGCACCGGTACTGGGACACCGAGCACCGTGGGCACGAGCACCGGTACTGGAACACCGAGCACCGTGGGCACCGCGCACCGGTACTGGACACCGAGCACCAGTACTGGACACCGAGCAACCGTGGGCACTGAGCACCGTACTGGACAACCGAGCACCGTGGGACACCGAGCACCGTGGGCACCGAGCACCGGTGCTGGACACCGAGCACCGGTACTGGACACCGAGCACCGGTACTGGACACGGAGCACCGGTGCTGGACACCGAGCACCGTGGGGGCACCGAGCACCGGTACTGGACACCGAGCACCGTGGGCACCGAGCACCGGTACTGGGCACCGAGCACCGGTTACTGGGCACCGAGCACCGTGGGCACCGAGCAAACCGGTACTGGGCAACCGAGCACCGGTACTGGACACCGAAGCACCGTGGGCACCGAGCACCGGTACTGGGCACTGAGCACCGGTACTGGACACCGAGCACCGGTACTGGGCACCAGAGCATCGGTACTGGGCACCGAGCACCGTGGCACTGAGCACCGGTACTGGACACCGAGCACGGGTACTGGGCACTGAGCATCGTACTGGGCACCGAGCACCGTGGGCACTGAGCACCGGTACTGGGCACCGAGCACCGGTACTGGGCACTGAGCATCGGTAAACTGGGCACCGAGCACCGGGGCACTGAGCACCGTACTGGGCACCGAGCACCGGTACTGGGCACTGAGAGCATCGGTACTGGGCAGCCGAGCACCGTGGGCACTGAGCAACCGGTACTGGGCACCGAGCACCGGTAATGGGCACTGAGCATCGGTACTGGGCACCGAGCACCGGGTAACTGGACACGAGCACCGGTACTGGACCGGAGCACCGGTGCTAGGCACCGAGCACCAGTACTGGACCCGAGCACCGTGGTGCACCGAGCACCGGTACTGGGCACCGAGCACCGGTACTGGGGGCACCGAGCACCGTGGGCACCGGGCACCGAGCACCGGTACTGGGCACTCCGAGCAACGAGCACCGGTACTGGGCACCGAGCATCGGTACTGGGCACCGAGCACCGGTACTGGACACCGAGCACCGGTACTGGGCACCGAGCACCGAGCACCGGTACTGGGCACTGAGCATCGGTACTGGGCACTGAGCACCGGTACTGGGCACTGAGCACCGGTACTGGGCACTGAGCACCGGTACTGGGCACGAGCACCGGTACTGGCACCAGGCTTTAATGAACAGAGGTCAGTTCACAGCAACATGGGAGGAAGTCCCCCAAAAATGATCATCACCCACACGTTCCCACAGGTTTTAACCCTTTCTTCAAAAAGAAAATGCAGGCAAAATAGACCCGGGACCAGGAAGAGAGGAACCAGGCGGGAGCAGACTGAGGGGGCTCCAACAGAAACAAAGGTTGACCAGCTCTGGGGCCGAACAGGCGGGGCCCGGGGGAACCAGGACATGAAGCTTAAACGGTCTGGCAGAGTTGGTGTGAACCTGAGCCTTAAATACCGGGACGCAGGCCTGAGTTGGGCTCTGAACAGAAATAAAACCACCTCCACCAATAATGAGTGTTAAAGGAAAGTGAGGATTCTGAAAGCCAGCAGGACTCCAGGGAGGCTGGAGAGATGTAGGTGACACCATTGAACCTTTCATCCTCATCACGGACACTCCCAACGCCAGGACCAGAAGGAGGTGGCTCCACTACAGGAACCAGAACGTGTGTCTATGGGTAGACGTGGGTCCTTCCTTCATGCTCCAGATGTTCTGGCAGCCTGGTGTGGGCGGTGCCGTCCACTGTGCTTGGTGGTTCTGGTGCTCAGCCATAAAGGGACTGCACGCCGACAGACTGATCCCGGATCAGAAAGAACTGGGTCTGGTTTGACTTCCAGCGTACAAGTTCGGTCTCTTAGCAAAGCAGCTTCACTAGCAGATACTGGGATTCCTGCTAGCTTATATAGCAAATGAAAACAACAACCCAGTAAAACAAAGGAAGACTAACTTGAATTGAATTGGCTGTAAGCTCATTTAAACTCAGGAGGATTTGATGCTAAGGAAGTCACGCAGAGGGGTGTTTCCAGAGATGGGATCAGATCCTCCCATTGCTGCTCCAGGGGAAGCAGAACCGAGTAGGTTTGGTGGGTTGGTGAGCGGAAAGTTAGAACCAGCATTGAGGAACAGCTGGAGGTGGAGGAGGAGCTTTGCTGCGTCTCATTATTAAACATTTGGGGTTAGCTAAAATAGCATGTGTCACAGAAACTGGACACAGGAAGATACGAATGCACCACAGCTCCCTTTCTATCTGCTGGTCTCCGTGTATTTATGGGATGGATCATTTAATACATCACTGCTAGTATGCTACGGCATATTAGCCTTGTTTGATTGATGAGTGATGTAGTATCAAACACTTCTACGACTGTACCTACTGTCCAGTGCTATTACTGCTCTACTAGTGGTAGTGTGGTTTATAACCATTATTAGTAGTAGTAGTAGAAGTGTTGTTGTTATTATCATTATTAGTAGTAGTGTTTGTTGTTATTATCATTATTAGTAGTAGTGTTTGTGTTATATATCATTATTAGTAGTAGTGTTGTTGTTATTATCATTATTATTAGTAGTGTTTGGAGATGTTAGTCATAGCAGTAGTGTTTGTTATTATCATTATTAGTAGTAGTGTTGTTGTTATTATCATTATTAGTAGTAGTGTTGGAGATGTTAGTAATAGCAGTAGTGTTAATGTTGTTATTACCAATTATTAGTAGTAATGTTGGAGATGTTAGTCATAGCAGTAGGTGGTTGTAATTATCATTAGTATTAGTAGTGTTGGAGTTGTTAGTAATAGCAGTAGTGTGTTATTATCATTATTATAGTAGTGTTGGAGATGTTATCATAGCAGTAGTGTTGTTATTATCATTATTATTAGTAGTGTTAGAGTTGTTATTAATAGCAGTAGTTGTTGTAATTATCATTATTATTAGTAGTGTTGGGATGTTAGTCAGAGCAGTAGTGTGGTATTATCATTATATTATTAGTAGTGTTAGAGTTGTTAGTAATAGCAGTAGTAGTGTTTGTAATTATCATTATTATTAGTAGTGTTGGAGTTGTTAGTAATAGCAGTAGTGTTGTAATTATCATTATTAGTAGTAGTGTTGGAGATGTTAGTCATAGCAGTAGTGGTTGTAATTATCATTATTATTAGTAGTGTTGGAGATGTTAGTCATAGCAGTAGTGTTGTTATTATCATTAGTAGTAGTGTGGTTGGAGTTGTTAGTAACAGCAGTAGTGTTGTTATTATCATTATTAGTAGCTATGTTGAGTTGTTTAGTAATAGCAGTAGTGTTGTTATTATCATTATTAGTAGTAGTGTTGGAGTTGTTAGTAATAGCAGTAGTAGTGTGGTATTATCATTATTAGTAGTAGTGTTGGAGTTGTTAGTAATAGCAGTAGTTGAGTGTGTTATTATCATTATTAGTAGTAGTGTTAGAGTTGTTAGTAATAGCAGTAGTGTTGTTGTTATCATTATTAGTAGTAGTGGTTGGAGTGGTTTAGTAATAGCAGTAGTGTTGTTATTATCATTATTAGTAGTAGTGTTGGAGTTGTTAGTAATAGCAGTAGTGTTTGTTATTATCATTATTAGTCGTTAGTGTTGGAGTTGTTTAGTAATAGCAGTAGTGTTGTTATTATCATTATTAGTCGTAGTGTTGGAGTTGTTAGTAATAGCAGTAGTGTTGTTTATTATCATATTAGTAGTAGTGTTGGAGTTGTTAGTAATAGCAGTAGTGTTGTTATTATCATTATTAGTAGTAGTGTTGGAGTTGTTAGTACTAGCAGTAGTGTTGTTTATTATCATTATTAGTAGTAGTGTTAGAGTTTGTTAGTAATAGCAGTAGTGTTTGTTATTATCATTATTAGTAGTAGTGTTGGAGTTATTAGTAATAGCAGTAGTGTGTTGTTGTTATTATCGTTATTAGTAGTAGTGTTGTTGTTATTAGTAATAGCAGTAGTGTTGTTGTTGTGTTATCATTATTAGTAGTAGTGTTGGAGTTATTAGTAATAGCAGTAGTGTTAATGTTGTTATTTTCATTATTATTAGTAGTGTTGTTAGCATTATTAAGAGGGTTATTACTAATATTATTGTTACCTGTTGTTGTTACTGGTAGTAATACTAGTTAGGGCGGTAGGTCAGTGTGGACTAACCTTATTTCCAGCCTTCGGTGAGGAATCAGGATCAGTCTGTGCTTCTTCCTCAACGAGCTCTTGATTTCATGACACTGATCATAGTTTTCAAGGTTAAGCCTCTCCAAGCAGTTTGTTCAGGTCCTGGAACCAAAGTTGACGTCATTTCAACCCATAAATCCATAAGTTAAATCCAAGTTGTAGCGAATATATGGGGAAACATTGGCTACGTTTGGTGAAGGCACACAGGTAACTCACGGTAACTCACGGTAACTCACGGTAACTGACGGTAACTGACGGTAACTGACGGTAACTGACGGTAACTCGAGCCCTGATTGAACACACCAAAACACCTCAGTGCCTGGACTGGCCTTGGCCTTCATCCCCCTAGACATACTGTGGTTGGCCAGTGTTACAAGTGTCACAAATAAAATGCTAACGTGATAATTCTCATTAAAAATGCTTAATGGAGGCCGCTCATGCAGTTAATGATGGGCTAGCTGGTGGTTGTTCTCCACAATCTGACCCCATGGACCAAAGACTATTACAGACACGTTAACAGTTCGAATGTCTAAAATAAAAACACACATCAAACTTTGTGAGTGTCAGAATAATACGTCACGTCTGTACCTCGTTTTCAAAAAATGACAACTTCTGTTCTCTCCAAGTGGATGTACGGTCCTTGTAGCTCGGCAACAGTCGTCCGGTGTCCTTCTTCACCCACCCAGCCTTGTCCAAGAAACGTGGCTTCTTACAGTCAGCTGCATCTTCTTTGGTGCCCTGAAACGATTAAAACAAAGGAGGATGGATGGTGATGGAGGATGAGTTATGGATGGATGGATGGATGGATGGATGGATGATGGGTGGATGATGGGATGGATGGATGGATGGATGGATGGATGGATGGATGATGGGGATGGATGGATGGATGATGGGTGGATGGATGGGATGGATGGATGATGGGTGGATGATGGGTGGATGGATGGATGGGTGGGTGGATGATGAGGGTGGGGATGATGGGTGGATGGATGGGTGGATGGATGGTGGATGGATGGGTGGGTGGATGATGGGTGGATGGATGGATGGATGATGGGTGGATGGATGGATGGATGGGTGGGTGGATGGTGGATGGATGGATGGATGGATGGATGGATGGATGGATGGATGGATGGATGATGGGTGGATGAATGGGGGTGGATGATGGGTGGATGAGTGGATGGATGGATGGATGGATGGATGGATGGATGAGTGGATAGATGATGGATGGATGGATGGATGGATGGATGGATGGATGGATGGATGATGGGTGGATGATGGATGGATGGATGGATGATGGGTGGATGGATGGATGAGTGGATAGATGATGGATGGATGGATGGATAATGGGTGGATGGATGGGTGGATGATGGGTGGATGGATGGGTGGATGATGGGTGGATGGATGGATGATGGGTGGATGGATGGTGGATGGATGGTGGATGATGGGTGGATGGATGGGTGGGTGGATGAGTGGGTGGATGGATGGATGGATGATGGGTGGATGGATGGGGTGGATGGGTGGATGGATGGATGGATGGATGAGTGGATAGATGATGGATGGATGGATGGATGGATGGATGATGGGTGGATGATGGGTGGGTGGATGGATGGATGGATGGATGATGGGTGGATGGATGGATGAGGATAGATGATGGATGGATGGATGGATAATGGGTGGATGGATGATGATGGATGGGTGGGTGGATGATGTATGGATGGATGGATGGATGATGATGGATGGGGGGTGGATGATGTATGGATGGATGGATGGATGATGATGGATGGGTGGGTGGATGATGGATGGATGGATGGATAGATAGATGGATGGATGATGATGGATGGGTGGATGATGATGGATGGATGGATAGATCGATAGATGGATAGATAGATAGTAAGATTAGTAGAGTAGATAGATAGTAGATAGATAGGTAGGTTAATTTACTTCACATTTACTCTCACATGCTGAACATGTTTGCAGCAACCTTCCTGTATAGGAGTTAAATTCTACCTTACTTTCCTTTTTTTACTCACTTGACTTCCCCTCAAAGCAGAAACATTTTTAGTATTAGTACTGTATATAGTACTGAGTGGTTCAGTAGTTACTGAGTGGTTCAGTAGTTACTGAGTGGTTCAGTAGTTACTGAGTTGGTCAGTAGTTACTGAGTTGGTCAGTAGTTTATTGAGTTGCTCAGTATTTACTGAGTTGTTCAGTAGTTACTGGGTGGTTCAGTAGTTCTGAGTTGGTCAGTAGTTACTGGGTGGTTCAGTAGTTACGAGTGGTTCAGTAGTTACTGAGTGGTTCAGTAGTTTATTGAGTTGTTAGTAGTTACTGCGTTGCTCAGTATTACTGAGTTGGTCTAGTAGCTGGGTGGTTCAGTAGTTACTGAGTGGTTCAGTAGTTACTGAGTGATCATTAGTTACTGGGTGGTTTCAGTAGTTACTGGGGTGGTTCAGTAGTTACTGGGTTGGTTCAGTAGTTACTGAGTGGATCAGTAGTTACTGAGTGGTTCAGTAGTTACTGAGTGGATCAGTAGTTACTGGGTGGTTCAAGTAGTTACTGGGTGGTTCAGTAGTTACTGAGTTGGTCAGTAGTACTGAGTTGGTCAGTAGTTACTGAGTGGATCAGTAGTTACTGGGTGGGTCAGTAGTTACTGGTGGGTTCAGTAGTTACTGGGTGGTCAGTAGTTTGTGTCAGTACATGTTGGTTCCAGCATCAGCCTCTTCAGAAAAACATCATGTCATTTAAGGGTCGTATAGCATCTTGAATAAGAGAACACGGACATGATGATGATGATAGGATGATGATTAAGGGGCAAATTCTGGCCCCGCATGTGGGTCCAGTTACCCCTGCAGCCTCTCTGAGGGGCAGCAGCAGCCTCTTTACCCACTTCCGGGAGTTCGGATGACTCGGGTGTAATAACGCTGACGTATGTGGAAGGACTCTCATCAACAGGCCCAACAGCTCGGAACTTCCAGAACCTCCCCGAGTCAAACCACCAGACAACCCGGATGCCCAAATGTGCCCGAGCCCGGTGCAACAGTGCCAGAGACGGACCCCAGTACTCACGTCGCCCATGGTGGATCCGTTATGTGCGCGTTATAACCACTCCTTGTCGTCCGTCTCTCCACGCAAACTAACTTCTTCCTTTCAGGTGGACAGTTGACATTTCCGACAGCCCGTCGGACCAGAGTCTGCCGACCCACTTTCCTTCTTTCACGTCACGACAGCACCAATCTTTAAAATAACGCTTCGATTTCCGTGTAAAGTCGAAAAGTTTCTCTCTTTTTTTTTCTTTTTTTTTTGAGGAGGAGCAAAAGTGAGCACAGCGTGCGCGTGAGGAGCATCGAACTGAGGGCGGAAGCGACGCTGCAACATCTCCGAGCATCGAGACCCGCACGAACCCGCACAAAACGATGCTTCTGCGGGACAAACGCGACTCTCCCCCCAACGCATGGGAGGATGATTCAGCTGGGTGCCCCCATATGAGATTTATCCTATATTAACACAAGAGAAACAAACCAGCAGCATACCAAGACAGGAAGTATTTAAGAACTTCCTGTCTTGGTATGTTGACTTTTATGGACATGACCAAAACCAGTGAAACTCTCTATCTATCTATCTGTCTATCTATCTGTCTATCTATCTGTCTGTCTATCTGTCTGTCTATCTATCTGTCTGTCTATCTGTCTGTCTGTCTGTCTGTTCTTCTGTCTGTCTGTCTATCTATCTGTCTGTCTATCTGTCTGTCGTCTGTCTGTCCTGTCTGTCTGTCTGTCTATCGGTCCTGTCTATCTGTCTATCTATCTATCTGTCTGTCTGTCTGTCTGTCTGTCTATCTATCTATCTGTCTGTCTGTCTGTCTGTCTATCTATCTATCTGTCTATCTATCTGTCTATCTGTCTATCTATCTATCTATCTGTCTATCTATCTGTCTGTCTGTCTGTCTATCTATCTATCTATCTATCTATCTGTCTATCTATCTGTCTTCCTGTCTGTCTATCTATCTGTCTATCTATCTGTCTGTTCTGTCTTCTATCTATCTATCTATCTATCTGTCTGTCTATCTATCTATCTATCTGTCTGTCTGTCTGTCTGTCCTGTCTGTCTATCTGTCCGTGCCGTCCGTCCCCCATCCATCCACCCGTCATCCAGTCCATCCACCCACCCGTCATCCATCCATCACCCACCCATCATCCATCCTCCATCCACCCACCCACGCCGGTCATCCATCCATCCATCCCATCCATCATCCATCCATCCACCCACCCATCATCCATCCATCCATCCATCACACATCCACCACCCGTCATCCATCCATCCATCCATCCTCATCCATCCACCCACCCACCCACCCATCCATCCATCCATCCCATCCATCCATCCTCCACCCACCCGTCATCCATCCATCCATCCATCCATCCACCCACCATCCATCCATCCATCCACCCACCCGTCATCCATCCATCCATCCATCCATCCATCCACCCACCCACCCACCCATCATCCATCCATCCATCCATCCAGCCATCATCCATCCATCCATCCATCTACCCACCCACCCATCATCCACATCCATCCATCCACCCACCCACCCACCCATCCATCCATCCATCCATCCACCCATCCACCCACCCATCCATCCATCCATCCATCCATCATCCATCCACCCACCCACCCACCCATCATCCATCCATCCATCCATCCATCCAGCCATCATCCATCCATCCATCCATCTACCCCCCACCCATCATCCATCCATCCATCCATCCACCCACCCATCCATCCATCCATCCCCCACCCATCCATCCATCCACCCATCATCCATCCATCCATCATAAATAAATGGTGATGTCTCTCTGATTTTGATCATTGGGATTTAAATGGTTTTAAATGTTTAAAACTCATTAAACGGGCCGGCGCCACCATACATCCCTGACCTCCTAAACATCTGCATGACCTCTGAGCAGCCCATCAGCTCCTAAACTCTGGAATGAGCTGCCATTAGGAATAAAAAGTGTCCCACAGCTAACAATAAGTAAGTTTTTAAGATGGGACATCCTGAAATCTTCACTTCATTTTAGTGTTGGTTTCAACCTTTTATGCTGCATTTATCTTAACCTTTTATCTCATATGTCAAATCACTTTTTTTTTCAAACGAGTGTGATAACTAAAGAAGTGGAGTAGCTTTGGCTTTGTTTGCTGTGTGTTGGGGACTGTCGCTATGTGGGGCGTAGTGCTGTAGTGAAGCAAAGATGTGATTACGGAGGCACCGGTTCAGCAGAGCTGCGGTTTCACAGGTCTCAGAAATACGGAAGCAGTTCTAATAATGTAACCGAAGCAGCAGAAGTCAAGAGCAGCGCGTGAACGAGGCAAAGGACCTTCTTCCTCTACCCATGTGGTTGAAATAACCCTCACCTAAGACAATGAAGGGCTCATGGTAACGTGCTGGAGGGACAAAGGTCACATCACCCCTGAGCTGGAGCTGCCTGATGCTGCCGGGCTCCATTCAAAAGGGTTGATTTCAAGTGCTCAAGACTTTAAAAGTATATTGATCAGTTTATTGATCAGTTTAGCTAGAAAACCGCTAGATTTTGTTACCACAAGGGAGAGGCGAGATATCTGGGAGAGGAAGGCGTGAAGCAACACGTCCCAAAATTAGACTTTAATATTAGACTCCTGTCAGGTTCTTCAGTGATTTCCTGACACTGTCACCAGAGCAGCAGTTTCACACCCCCCCCCTGTTAGGGTTAGGACCCTGTTAGGACCCTGTTAGGACCCTGTTAGGGTTAGGCCCCTGTTAGGACCCTGTTAGGACCCTGTTAGGGTTAGGACCCTGTTAGGACCCTGTTAGGACCCTGTTAGGACCCTGTTAGGACCCTGTTAGGGTTAGGACCCTGTTAGGACCCTGTTAGGACCCTGTTAGGGTTAGGACCCTGTTAGGACCCTGTTAGGACCCTGTTAGGACCCTGTTAGGGTTAGGACCCTGTTAGGACCCTGTTGGGACCCTGTTAGGGTTAGGACCCTGTTAGGACCCTGTTAGGACCCTGTTAGGACCCTGTTAGGGTTAGGACCCTGTTAGGGTTAGGACCCTGTTAGGACCCTGTTAGGGTTAGGACCCTGTTAGGACCCTGTTAGGACCCTGTTAGGGTTAGGACCCTGTTAGGACCCTGTTAGGACCCTGTTAGGGTTAGGACCCTGTTAGGACCCTGTTAGGGTTAGGACCCTGTTAGGACCCTGTTAGGACCCTGTTAGGACCCTGTTAGGGTTAGGACCCTGTTAGGACCCTGTTAGGACCCCGTTAGGACCCTGTTAGGGTTAGGACCATGTTAGGACCCTGTTAGGACCCTGTTAGGGTTAGGACCCTGTTAGGACCCTGTTAGGACCCTGTTAGGGTTAGGACCCTGTTAGGACCCTGTTAGGACCCTGTTAGGGTTAGGATCCTGTTAGGGTTAAGACCCTGTTAGGACCCCGTTAGGACCCTGTTAGGACCCTGTTAGGGTTAGGACCCTGTTAGGACCCTGTTAGGACCTGTTAGGGTTAGGACCCTGTTAGGACCCTGTTAGGACCCTGTTAGGGTTAGGACCCTGTTAGGACCCTGTTAGGACCCTGTTAGGGTTAGGACCCTGTTAGGACCCTGTTAGGACCCTGTTAGGACCCTGTTAGGGTTAGGACCTGTTAGGACCCTGTTAGGACCCTGTTAGGGTTAGGACCCTGTTAGGACCCTGTTAGGACCCTGTTAGGACCTGTTAGGGTTAGGACCTGTTAGGACCCTGTTAGGACCCCGTTAGGACCCTGTTAGGGTTAGGACCATGTTAGGACCCTGTTAGGACCCTGTTAGGGTTAGGACCCTGTTAGGACCCTGTTAGGACCCTGTTAGGGTTAGGACCCTGTTAGGACCCTGTTAGGACCCTGTTAGGGTTAGGATCCTGTTAGGGTTAAGACCCTGTTAGGACCCCGTTAGGACCCTGTTAGGACCCTGTTAGGGTTAGGACCCTGTTAGGACCCTGTTAGGACCCTGTTAGGGTTAGGACCGTTAGGACCCTGTTAGGACCCTGTTAGGGTTAGGGCCCTGTTAGGACCCTGTTAGGACCCGTTAGGGTTAGGACCTGTTAGGACCTGTTAGGACCCTGTTAGGACCCTGTTAGGGTTAGGACCCTGTTAGGACCCTGTTAGGACCTAGTTAGGGTTAGGACCCTGTTAGGACCCTGTTAGGACCCTGTTAGGGTTAGGACCCTGTTAGGACCCTGTTAGGACCCTGTTAGGGTTAGGACCCTGTTAGGACCCTGTTAGGACCCTGTTAGGACCCTGTTAGGACCCTGTTAGGGTTAGGACCCTGTTAGGACCCTGTTAGGACCCTGTTAGGGTTAGGACCCTGTTAGGACCCTGTTAGGACCCTGTTAGGGTTAGGACCCTGTTAGGACCCTGTTAGGACCCTGTTAGGACCCTGTTAGGGTTAGGACCCTGTTAGGACCCTGTTAGGACCCTGTTAGGACCCTGTTAGGGTTAGGACCCTGTTAGGGTTAGGACCCTGTTAGGACCCTGTTAGGGTTAGGACCCTGTTAGGACCCTGTTAGGACCCTGTTAGGACCCTGTTAGGGTTAGGACCCTGTTAGGACCCTGTTAGGACCCTGTTAGGGTTAGGACCCTGTTAGGACCCTGTTAGGGTTAGGACCCTGTTAGGACCCTGTTAGGACCCTGTTAGGGTTAGGACCCTGTTAGGACCCTGTTAGGACCCGTTAGGACCCTGTTAGGGTTAGGACCATGTTAGGACCCTGTTAGGACCCTGTTAGGGTTAGGACCCTGTTAGGACCCTGTTAGGACCCTGTTAGGGTTAGGACCCTGTTAGGACCCTGTTAGGACCCTGTTAGGGTTAGGATCCTGTTAGGGTTAAGACCCTGTTAGGACCCGTTAGGACCCTGTTAGGACCCGTTAGGGTTAGGACCCTGTTAGGACCCTGTTAGGACCCTGTTAGGGTTAGGACCCTGTTAGGACCCTGTTAGGACCCTGTTAGGGTTAGGACCCTGTTAGGACCCTGTTAGGACCCTGTTAGGGTTAGGACCCTGTTAGGACCCTGTTAGGACCCTGTTAGGACCCTGTTAGGGTTAGGACCCTGTTAGGACCCTGTTAGGACCCTGTTAGGACCCTGTTAGGGTTAGGACCCTGTTAGGACCCTGTTAGGACCTGTTAGGGTTAGGACCCTGTTAGGACCTGTTAGGACCCTGTTAGGACCCTGTTAGGGTTAGGACCCTGTTAGGACCCTGTTAGGACCCTGTTAGGACCCTGTTAGGGTTAGGACCCTGTTAGGACCCTGTTAGGACCCTGTTCGGGTTAGGACCCTGTTAGGACCCTGTTAGGACCCTGTTAGGACCCTGTTAGGGTTAGGACCCTGTTAGGACCCTGTTAGGACCCTGTTAGGGTTAGGACCCTGTTAGGACCTGTTAGGACCCTGTTAGGGTTAGGACCCTGTTAGGACCCTGTTAGGACCCTGTTAGGGTTAGGACCTGTTAGGACCCTGTTAGGGTTAGGGCCCTGTTAGGACCCTGTTAGGACCCTGTTAGGACCCTGTTAGGGTTAGGACCCTGTTAGGACCCTGTTAGGACCCTGTTAGGACCCTGTTAGGACCCTGTTAGGGTTAGGACCCTGTTAGGACCCTGTTAGGACCCTGTTAGGGTTAGGATCCTGTTAGGGTTAAGACCCTGTTAGGACCCCGTTAGGACCCTGTTAGGACCATGTTAGGACCATGTTAGGACCCTGTTAGGGTTAGGACCCTGTTAGGACCCTGTTAGGACCTGTTAGGGTTAGGACCCTGTTAGGACCCTGTTAGGACCCTGTTAGGGTTAGGACCCTGTTAGGACCCCGTTAGGACCCTGTTAGGACCTGTTAGGACCCTGTTAGGGTTAGGACCCTGTTAGGACCCTGTTAGGACCCTGTTAGGGTTAGGATCCTGTTAGGACCTGTTAGGGTTAGGACCCTGTTAGGACCCTGTTAGGACCCTGTTAGGGTTAGGGCCTGTTAGGACCCTGTTAGGACCCTGTTAGGGTTAGGACCCTGTTAGGGTTAGGACCCTGTTAGGACCTGTTAGGACCCTGTTAGGGTTAGAACCCTTAGGGTTAGGACCCTGTTAGGACCCTGTAGGACCCTGTTAGGACCCTGTAGGGTTAGAACCCTGTTAGGACCCTGTTAGGACCCTGTTAGGACCCTGTTAGGTTAGACCTGTTAGGGTTAGGACCCTGTTAGGGTTAGGACCCTGTTAGGACCCTGACCTTAGGTCACAGGGTCAGGGTCCCAGAGGCACCTTGTTGCCTGAGTACAAGTTGCACTGTCTCACCTCTGTCTCACCTCCGTCTCACCTCGTCTCACCTCCTGTCTTACCTCCTGTCTCACCTCCTGTTTACCTCCTGTCTCACCTGTTGTCTCACCTCCTGTCTCACCTCCCGTCTCACCTCCTGTCTCACCTCCTGTCTCACCTCCCGTCTCACCTCCTGTCTCACCTCCTGTCTTACCTCCTGTCTCACCTCCTGTTTTACCTCCTGTCTCACCTGTTGTCTCACTTCCGTCTCGCCTCCTGTCTCATTCCTGTCACCTCTGTCTCACCTCCTGTCTCACCTCCTGTCTCACCTCCTGCTCACTTCCTGTCTTACCTCCTGTCTCACCTCCTGTCTCACCTCCTGTCTCACTTCCTGTCTCACCTCCTGTCTCGCCTCCTGTCTCACCTCCTGTCTCACCTCCTGTCTCACCTCCTGTCTCGCTCCTGTCTCACCTCCTGTCTCACCTCCTGTCTCGCCTCCTGTCTTACCTCCTGTCTCACCTCCTGTTTTACCTCCTGTACCTCCTGTCTCACCTGTTGTCTCACCTCCTGTCTCACCTCCTGTCTCACCTCCGTCTCAACCTCCTGTCTCACCTCCTGTCTTACCTCCTGTCTCACCTCCTGTTTTACCTCCTGTCTCACCTGTTGTCTCACTTCCTGTCTCACCTCCTGTCTCGCCTCCTGTCTCACCTCCTGTCTCACCTCCTGTCTCACCTCCTGTCTCACCTCCTGTCTTACCTCCTGTCTCACTTCCTGTCTCACCTCCTGTCTCACCTCCTGTCTCACTTCCTGTCTTACCTCCTGTCTCACCTCCTGTCTCGCCTCCTGTCTCGCTTCCTGTCTCACCTCCTGTCTCGCCTCCTGTCTCACTCCTGTCTCACCTCCTGTCTCACTCCTGTCTAACCTCCTGTCTCACCTCCTGTCTCACCTCCTGTCTAACCTGTTGTCTCTTCCTTTCTAGGAGGGTCTCTCTGCTGGTCCTGGAGCCTCTCCGTGTCTTCCCCTGAAACAGCCTTTGGGTGAGCAGCGCCGGGTGACCAGTAGAGGGCAGCGATGCGCCCGTTCCACCCCACCTCCAGAAGCAGAAGAAGAAGAAGTTCAACGCTGTTTGTGTGGGGAGAGTTTTGGGCAGGAATGCTGAGGGAATAATGTCGGAGGCTGCGCTGGAAGAGGTGTCGGTGCTGTCGTCTATCTACTGCGGAGAGGAGGAGTTCCAGCTCGTTCACCGCTCCGGTCCGTTTCAGGGAACCTTTCACTTCCCGAAAATGAGGCGCTCTTTAATTGAACCGAAACCTTTGCAGCTAATCTGCAGCTAAGAGTTTTATCTTCTGCACTGTGAAACGTTGAGCTGTCCAGCAACAATGAGTTACATTTCCCCATGGAGAGAAGTTACTGACAAACACATTTCACGAGAACCCTCTCGGTAATTCCGCTACGTTTGTTCGGTTCAGGTCAGGACGGGCTGGTGGTGCACATCAAGCAGACCGTGGGAGGAGAAGGTGGGCCGGACATCAGTCTGTCCTTCCACCTGCCCCCTGCTTACCCCTCCTGCCCCCCGGCATCTCGGTAACATCCACTCGCCTGTCCAAGACTCAGAGCCTCCACATCAGGCAGAAGCTGCTGGACCAGGCTGCCAGCGTTACCAGCAGAGCCGATGTTACAACCGGCTGGTGGAGGGTGTGCAGGTCAGGGTGCTGCTCCGCTCTCACACACACACAACACCACACACACACTCTTCAACGTGTCTCCCGGTGTTTCCACAGGAGCATGTGCAGCGAATGGACACGTGCGCTGGCAGAGACGAGGAGGCGGCCCCAGACCCAGACCGGACTGTTGTCCTGCTGCTGGACCACATTCGTGACAGGAGGCGCTACATCAAGCTCCTGGAGCGTTGGACCCACCAGCTGCAGCTTTCTGGGATGCTGTTCCTGGGACGCAGCATCCTGCTGATCCTGCAGGGGGACCGACTCCAAGTCAAGGTGACGGTCAGCGTCTGTGCTGCACTGTAATCCCTGTCAGTTAACACCCAAGGTGTGTTCTTATTCCACAGAAAGGGTCCGGTCCATAAATCGTCGGTTCACTGGTCTCACTGGTCTCACTGGTCTCTGCTGACCTTGGGACTCTCTCAGCATCAGTGAAGTGACCCGACACTGGTGCTCCTGACCTCTGACCTCGATGGGGTCCCACTGGGTGATGTGGGCCCAGGGTGCAGGCGGTTCTCATATGCTCACGGGTTTGGTGGGATGTTTCTTCTTCTGGTCCAAGACCTTCTGCTGCAAGTTTGTCTTCTCTTTGTCAGTCTGGTTTTTTTCCTCGGGAGCCTTTTTTGGCTCCTCAGGTGAGGACGCAGTCATGTGACTTTGAGACTGGGTCCATGACGAGTTACTGACCCTGAACCAAACGCCAAGAGGCTGTTATTCTACTGCAGTGTGAGGGAACATGTGTGTGTTTGTGTGTGTGTCTCCAGGAGTTTTGTCGCCTTTGAAGACGGTGAAGATCGATGTGGATTCTTCCGGCAAGAAATGCAAAGATAAGATGATGAAGGTTCTGATCGAAGCCTCACGTCCATCCAGCGTCAGGTACAGGTTCTCATTCTGATCTCCACACACTTGCTCTCCAAACGATAGCGGAGACAATGAGAGGCGGCGCGGGGTCAAACCAGCTGAAAGGCTTCAGAACGGCCTCCAAATCCAGGAAGATGTGCAAGAACATGGAAAAACGCATGTGGAAGGATTGAGTAATGCCCAAAGCGAGCTGTGGGTCCTGGGTCACCACAGAGGGTGTCCTCGTAGGACTGAACCACTGGAAGACCCCTGTGAGAGGAGAAGCCCTCAGTGGTGATCAATGATGTTCCTGGACAGGTTCCACCGACCCAAAACACAGCCGACTGTCCTCAAGACACATGGAGCAGCAGTTTATTGACCGATGAACTTGTTCCTTTTGGGTCCTCCAACAGTTTGGTCAGCTGACCCTCGAACCCGGAACCTGAGCCACCGTTGACTGAAGCCGATGGGGTGTGTCGGGCCTTTTTGCACAGACCGAGGATCATGGATCCGTGTGGTGTGTGTGTGTGTGTGTGTGTGTGCGACAGGTGTCTAACAGCAGGGGTCTAACAGCAGGGGTCTAACAGCAGGGGTGGGTCTAACAGCAGGGGTCTAACAGCAGGGGTCTAACAACAGGTGTGGGTCTAACAGCAGGGGTCTAACAGCAGGGGTCTAACAGCAGGGGTCTAACAGCAGGGGTGGGTCTAACAGCAGGGGTGGGTCTAACAGCAGGGGTCTAACAACAGGTGTGGGTCTAACAGCAGGGGTCTAACAGCAGGGGTCTAACAGCAGGGGTCTAACAGCAGGGTGGGTCTAACAGCAGGGGTCTAACAACAGGTGTGGGTCTAACAGCAGGGGTCTAACAGCAGGGGTCTAACAGCAGGGGTGGGTCTAACAGCAGGGGTCTAACACAGGTGGGGTCTAACAGCAGGGGTCTAACAGCAGGGTGGGTCTAACAGCAGGGGTCTAACAGCAGGGGTGGGTCTAACAGCAGGGGTGGGTCTAACAGCAGGTGTGGGTCTAACAGCAGGGGTAACAGCAGGGGTCTAACAGCAGGGGGGGTCTAACAGCAGGGGTCTAACAGCAGGGGTCTAACAGCAGGGGTCTAACAGCAGGGGTTGGGTCTAACACAGGGGGTCTAACAGCAGGGGTCTAACAGCAGGGGTTCCTGTGCCAGTCTGCAGGGCTTGAGGTGAGGAGCTACGGGTCCTTCCAAGAGCTCGCTGCAGCCTTCCAGGACAGTCAACCTGGAGGAACTCTTCCAGCAGATCTCTTGTTCATGGAGTGACTGAGGGATATTACATCCCATCATGGAACGTCCACTGGAAATTGATGTGCAGCTGGGTCTACAAAAATGTTTGCCACGGTTACCATTAATTGTGCTGAAAACCATCATGTTGACTGTAAAGGGACACCTGTAAACATGGCCTGTAAATATAAAAGACACGTTTTTATGTCGCCTTCTAAAAGTATGTGTGTGTGTGTATGTATGTATGTGTATGTATGTATGTGTGTGTGTGTGTGTATGTATGGTATGTATGTATGTGGTGTGTGTGTGTATGTAATCAATCAATCGATCAATCTTATTTATCAGCATCTGTTAAATCAGAACTGTCTCTAGACCCTCTCCAGAATCCAGGGCCTGACCCCAACAAGCAACAGTGGCAGGAAAAACTCCCCTTTAACAGGAAGAAACCTGGAGCAGGACCAGGCTCATGTAGGGGGACCCTCCTGATGATGGGGGGGGGGGGGGTAGAGGAGGAGAGGAGAGGAGGGGAGGGAGAGGAGGAGGGAAGGAGGGAGAGGAGAGGGGAGGGGGGAGAGGAGAGGGGAGGAGAGGAGAGGAGAGGGGGGAGAGGATGAGAGAGAGGGAGGGAGGAGGAGGGAGAGGAGAGGAGAGGGGGGAGAGGATGAGAGGAGAGGGAGGGGGGGAGAGGATGAGAGGAGAGGGAGAGGAGGAGGGGAGGAGAGGAGAGGGAGAGGAGAGGAGAGGAGACGGAGAGGAGAGGGAGGGGAGAGGGGAGAGGGAGGGGAGAGGAGAGGAGAGAATAGGTAGGAGAGGAAGAGGAGAAGGATGAGGGGAGAGGAGAACATAGAAATACTTTATATTAATTAAAATCAGCTGCCGGTAGAGTCGAGTTGAGTGGGTCAGCGGGGTCAGAGGTCAGTAGGTCAGCATACAACTATGAAGGTGGTGATGCCTGTAGATGGATACAGAAGGGGGGGGCAGAAGAAATAACCACTAGTCGGAGAGGAGGGGGGGGCAGTTGTTGGGGTGGCCTCTGAGGCGGGTAGATGCAGCGCCGCCTGCTGGAGAAGCTCAGTTTTATTTTGAAGGTAAAAGAGGGCAGGAACGTGCACGTTTGATCACCTTTCTCCTGTAAATAGGGTTTAAATGCTGCAGCTGCTTCTCTGAACACGTCCAAACCGCAGTCACGTGACTCACCAGAGGAGCTAATCAGCAAGAACTTCGCGTCATTTTTCCAAAATAAAACCAGTTTGTTTTTGGAGACGCTAAATACTCGAAAACAGGCCAAAGGGGGAGATTCGGTCCGGTTTAGAACAGGAGTCGCCGCACTTCCCGGGACATGACGTCAGAGCTGCGCCAGGTAAACGGCACACCTGTACCTGCGCCGTCCTGACGCACCGCGGTCTCACGCACGGACGGACAGACGGACGGAAGTGGGGATCAAAGATGAGACGCAGTTAACGAGCTCCTGAAGATCCTGAAGGTCCTGAAGATCCTGAAGATGAGGCGCGAAGGTGGACTCGTGGGCTGAACCTATTCTCGAGGGAACACCACGTTAGACTGCTGACATGTGCAACAGGACCGAGGTAAACGCGCGCGCGCGCGCACATATCTACCAACGTTTAGTAACAGAGGTTATGCAGTCTGGAGGAAAAGGCGCGTTCAGCCCTGTTCCTTCTGTTATCTGAGCTGAATGGGGAACATTTGGGGGGGAACCTGTTTCTTCTGGTTCCTCATCAGCTACTTTGGCCTTTCATCGTCTCTTTACACATCAATGTCTCTTTTCTTTTGGCTAATTTGAGGCTTCGGCTCAGGCCTGCAGCTGGGCCACATGTGGAACAGCCCCCCCGGTTTATTCATCTTCCTTTTAAAAAGGCACCTGCTCACCTACTGGAACCTTTGCATGTTGTTTTTGACACAAACTCAAGAGTTGCGTGACTGTTTCCAACGTCAGTGTCGTGTTGTGAGGGCTCGGGTCAAAGGAAAACCTGTTTCCCTCTCAGGGTGGGTCCCACCCAGGCCTGAAGTTTCATGTGTGACGTGAGTCCAGGAGGTTGAACCTTATCTGCCTGATAATCTATATATAAATGGCAGCGAGGCCTGTAAACACACCTGAGAGACGACCCAGAGAAAACAGGCGAATGTTGTGGCAGGTCCGGACCTGCATACGCCTGTAAACCTGTTAGAAGAAGACCGTGCTGGTCCTCTTTCGTTTGAGCTTAAAAAGAAAGAAAGATCCTGTAAAAGAGTGAACTGAATACACGTGTGAAGTCGTGTGTCACCTGTGGTTTCCAAGATTTGGAACATTTTTAGCTCCATTTGAATTATGTTGGTTTGATGTTCAAATTCTGTCACAAACTCTCGGTAGGGTTGAATTTTGGACTCAAGAGGCAGGTAAACCAGTCCTACCAGGTGGACAAACAGGCTTTCAGCAAGGAAACTGGCCCCCCAACCCTAACCCTAACCCTAACCCAAACTCCAACATGGAGCCAGAGCTGTATTCTGCTGGGTGCTGAAGCTCTGACCCACCCTTACCGGTCCTCTCTGGCCCCAACCCTAACGATTCCTATAGGTCTATATGGTAACATTTCAGTCCGACCCCCCCTCCCTGTGTCTGTAGCCTTTAGTCAACAGACCAGGAACCGTCAGCTGCAGCCGTTTCTCATGATTGTGTCCTGACTGGTCACAGTTTAGAGACGGACTCTCAAGTCTTCATCATGAAATGAGCTACCTGAGGTGAGTTCCCTCTCAGCTGGGGGCCACAGCCAGAAATCAAGGTTTTTACTGCTTTTTAAAGGTAGCCAGAAGAAAAGAGAGGGAACGATGGCAGGAACGTCCTCTGTCCTGCTACGTCCTGTCAGAGGTCGCCATGTTAAAACCACATTAGTCCGGATCAGAAGGGCCATTTACCTGGACCACTTTCATCACTTCATGGCAATGACATGACCTGGAACCAGCGATCCCAGAGTCCGTTTTTAACTGTGACCCAGAGGACAGACGAAGCCAGAACAGAGAGCAGTTCTTTTTGTCTGAGAAGATCATGAGTGCTGCTTCTTCTGAGAAGCGGTTCGTCAGGTCTGGAACGTTGGGAAGGGGGGGGCAGAGACGGCTCGAGCCAGTCTGGAAAAGCCTTTATGGGTTCATTTATTTTGCTGAGTCCTGATTTAGCATTGAAAATGGTGATATGAAGGATGTTTTTAAGGATGTTCTCTGCTTGTGCTTTAGCTCCTGACCCGTCTCTCTTTTAAAAGGAACCCTTTGAGCTTTGGAGCAGACGGAAGGATGGAAGCAGTGACCCTCTCCTGCCTTCACTGGTACGGATATTTATTACTATTAAAGGGTGATCTATCAGGCCACATCTAGAGCATAAAGCTCAGTGTGATTCATAACACCTTCAGATTTATTGAGATCATTTTGATAAGCACAGCTGATGCTTTACTAAGGCTTCTACTCATCTATACATTAAAGAGTAATGTCCTTGTGTACGTATGTGCCAGCTAAAGCAGAGTTGACGTCCTACCAGCGATACACCGTTGCCTTGACAGCTACGCTTTAGCTTTAGCTTTAGCTCCCGCTGACGTTTGGGAGCCTCCCAATGATGACGCACAGTAACTGTTTAATGTGGGCGTGTCTTTGTGCAGCCAGCACAGAGGACATTTGATTACGTCCTGGTGGCCCACAAGCAGGAGGATGAAACGGACCAGAAGGCTCTGAGACAGACGGCCTTCATTCAACAACTGGAGAAAAAACTTCAAAGTCTCGGTGCGGCTGAACTGTCCAGATCTCCAAACACTGAACATGTGACTGAAACACGCGCTCTCCCAACCCCCCCTCGTAGAAAATCGTCCATGATGACAAAGTATTCTATGGTCTTCGTGCCCCATCTGAGATATTTGAAGAGTACCAGTATCTGCTCAAAGTTTCTGACTCCTGCAACTGGTGCGGAGATGTGAAGGGCGCGTCACCCAGGCCACCAGGTAACGTGCACACACCAGCACATTTGGGAGGCTAGTTGATGCATGGTCAGGTTTTCCTTCAGTGGCCCCAGGCGTCGTTCTGTACCAGATCATTGACCGTAGATGTTAGCAACGAAGTCCTCGTCGTGTACCTGCCAGAGGGTTGAGAGGGGGCAAGAAAAGCCCCAAGAGTTGGAGTGAATGATGGAGGCTTTATGTCTGTGAAGGTTCTCGCTCCTCCAGGACCTGGTAATCCTGCTAGTTGAATCACAGCAGCCGTTAGCATTCCATGAAGACGTTTCACCTCTTATCCAGGAGCCTTCATCAGTTCTAACGGACTGTTGGGGAGTTCCAGGTTCTTCTGCTCTTCAGGAGCCATGAACACCTTTGGAGCTTCATTCACCTGGTGGTTGGTGGCTCCGCCCCTCATCATTAATGGGGTTGGTTAGTGGCCATGTGTGAAAGGCCTCTTCTCCTCCTGAGGAGGTTTTTCAATCCTGTACTGTAAACAGGTGAGAGGTGATGTCTCAGAGCCCCACCCCTGGTTAATGATGGTTAAAGATGATGATCGAGTGTCCTTTGTCCTTCAGATGCAGGTGAACTGTTGACTCCTGGCCTGAGGAGTTGGCTCTGTGAAGGGGTTGTGTTGTCTCCCCAATGGACAGGGCTACGTAAGGTAGTGTGGGCAGTCCAGTGCAGCGAGGGATGTCCAGACCTGTTCACTGGGGAGACTAAACAACCGCACATGGCCCAACATAGAAGAGCCAGCTCCTCAGGCCAGGACTCACCTGCATCTGAAGGACAGAGGACTCGCCTGCCTCTGAAGGACAGAGGACTCGCCTCTGAAGGACAGAGGACTCACCTGCATCTGAAGGACAGAGGACTCACCTGCATCTGAAGGACAGAGGACTCGCCTGCATCTGAAGGACAGAGGACTCGCCTGCATCTGAAGGACAGAGGACTCGCCTGCATCTGAAGGACAGAGGACTCGCCTGCATCTGAAGGACAGAGGACACCTGCCTCTGAAGGACAGAGGACTCGCCTGCATCTGAAGGACAGAGGACTCGCCTGCATCTGAAGGACAGAGGACTCTGCATCTGAAGGACAGAGGACTCGCCTGCATCTGAAGGACAGAGGACTCGCCTGCCATCTGAAGGACAGAGGACTCGCCTGCATCTGAAGGACAGAGGACTCGCCTGCATCTGAAGGACAGAGGACTCGCCTGCATCTGAAGGACAGAGGACTCGCCTGCATCTGAAGGACAGAGGACTCGCCTGCATCTGAAGGACAGAGGACTCGCCTGCTCTGAAGGACAGAGGACTCGCCTGCATCTGAAGGACAGGACTCGCCTGCATCTGAAGGACAGAGGACTCGCCTGCTCTGAAGGACAGAGGACTCGCCTGCCTCTGAAGGACAGAGGACTCGCCTGCCTCTGAAGGACAGAGGACTCGCCTGCTCTGAAGGACAGAGGACTCGCCTGCATCTGAAGGACAGAGGACTCGCCTGCCTCTGAAGGACAGAGGACTCGCCTGCCTCTGAAGGACAGAGGACTCGCCTGCATCTGAAGGACAGAGGACTCGCCTGCATCTGAAGGACAGAGGACTCGCCTGCATCTGAAGGACAGAGGACTCGCCTGCATCTGAAGGACAGAGGACTCGCCTGCATCTGAAGGACAGAGGACTCGCCTGCATCTGAAGGACAGAGGACTCGCCTGCATCTGAAGGACAGAGGACTCGCCTGCATCTGAAGGACAGAGGACTCGCCTGCATCTGAAGGACAGAGGACTCGCCTGCATCTGAAGGACAGAGGACTCGCCTGCATCTGAAGGACAGAGGACTCGCCTGCATCTGAAGGACAGAGGACTCGCCTGCATCTGAAGGACAGAGGACTCGCCTGCATCTGAAGGACAGAGGACTCGCCTGCATCTGAAGGACAGAGGACACTGGTTTGAGGACAGTGGTGTACAGGTTTGGCCATCATTAACCAGAGGTGGGGCTCTGAGACGTCACCTCTCACCTGTTTAAAACACCCCCCCAGGAGGAGAAGAGGCCGTTCAGGCGTGGCCACTAACCCCATGTAGTCAGATTATAGAGGCTTTGTAATGTGGTCATTGTCAGTTTGTTGCACAGGATCCCGGTCAAACCAGGTCCAATTAAGTGTTTACATAAGTGATGCTACTATTATGTAGCGGCTGAAACTGTCAAGAATACTCATAACACATGATCAGCTTCCAAAAGAAGGACAGTTTGTCAAAGTTGTCTTTAGGCAGTTGATAAGCGCTAAGATCAAAGGGACAGTGCTGGCCTTGAAGATCCCTCTGATACTGCAGGTGATCTTGGCGTTCCACAGGGTTTCGTATGCGGACCAATCCTTTTCACCCTAACCCTAACCCAATCCTTTTCACCCTCACCCAATCCTTTTCACCCTAACCCTAACCCTTTTCACCCTAACCCTTTTCACCCTAACCCTAACCCTAACCCTCACCCTAACCCTTTTCACCCTAACCCTAACCCTTTTCACCCTAACCCAATCCTTTTCTCTCTAACCCTAACCCAATCCTTTTCACCCTAACCCTAACCCTAACCCAATCCTTTTCACTCTAACCCTAACCCAACCCTTTTCACTCTAACCCTAACCCAATCCTTTTCACCCTAAACCTAACCCTAACCCTTTTCACTCTAACCATAACCCAATCCTTTTCACCCTAACCCTAACCCTAACCCTTTTCACTCTAACCATAACCCAATCCTTTTCACCCTAACCCTAACCCAATCCTTTTCACCCTAACCCTAACCCTAACCCTAACCCAATCCTTTTCACTCTAACCCTAACCCAATCCTTTTCACCCTAACCCTAACCCTAACCCTTTTCACTCTAACCCTAACCCAATCCTTTTCACCCTAACCCTAACCCTAACCCTAACCCAATCCTTTTCACCCTAACCCTAACCCTAACCCTTTTCACTCTAACCCTAACCCAATCCTTTTCACCCTAACCCTAACCCTAACCCTAACCCAACCCTTTTCACTCTAACCCTAACCCAATCCTTTTCACCCTAACCCTAACCCAATCCTTTTCACCCTAACCCTAACCCTAACCCTAACCCTTTCACTCTAACCATAACCCAATCCTTTTCACTTTGTCCCAGCTTCATTTAGGACGTAATAAATGGAAGTGTGCCATCAGTTTTCATTGTATGCTGATGACACCCTGCTGTTTTATGTATAAAACCAGAAGAAATGAGCAGTTGGACAAATTAAGGCGTATCTTTAAATAAAAACTATTAAATTACCTCAATGTGTTCTTATTAATTGGGCCAAAACTTGTACTCATTGCTCTGCAAATCAAACCCCTCAGGAACAGGAGCTAACCACATGGTCTAACAATCTTTTATGAGGATCTGTCCTCGGGGACGTCTAGGAGTCCTGTTTGTCCTGGCAATAAGGAATTCCCCAGATTAGGGGAATGCTGACTGCTCCCCCCAAGGGTTCCACCTAAAGATACAAGAGACAAATGAGTACTTAATATTGGGATAAGGGGGGAGAACTCACCCCTTTGTCAGTCACCCACCTGTTGTACCTGTGTCCCACTGCTGCAGATCTAATATTAACATCTCCTCTTTCTCAGGATCCGACTGGTCAACTTCATCGTTAATGAGACCTTCATCAACACAGGAGGTGAAGCATCATGCCAGAGGCCAAAGCTTCGTGGCTACTGAGTAGAAAGGTGATAATGCTGCTCTGCTTCTCTCCAGAGAATCTGAAGGAGCTGCTCATGAAGGGCGTGTTTGAAACCATGTTCTGTCTCCATGAGGTGAGTCAGCAGCTTTTAACCAGTCCAGATATCTGCTCATGTTCAGAATGAGTTCACCCTCTCTGACAGGAGACTAGTTAGTAGCGTATAGTGCGGTGTGATAGTAGTCTCCCCTGTCCCGGTCTTGTGTTGCTTTAGCTGAACCCGGTTGTAGCTTTGATGTGCTGAGTGATCTGCAACGTTGTAGCCATGAAGGGTTCAGAGTGCAACATCAAGAGTCTGCTGGCACCTCTGAGACGGTCACCAGCTAGAACCAAGAATATCTACAGTATATATAGTTATATCTTCGACCAGCTCAATACTAACGTGCTTGTTGGGGTCTCGAGCCCAACAATTTTTTATTGGCCCGTTCAGGTTTTTTTTTTTTTTTTCAAAACCAAAATTATCAAAGTAACACTTTGATTAATCAGATGAATAATTTAATCAGATGAGTAGACAGGTAATAAAATCTAATCAAAGTAATAAAACCTAACTGAGACAGTCTGGCCCAGGTAACTCGGTCTGTGGCTATTAGGAAGGACAGAAGCGCCATCAGGCAACTGTCGCTTGACTCTTGACCTCTGACCTCCTGCAGGGTTTTGATGTGTTGAAGTGAAGCCCCAGGTACTAGCATGTTCTGCTCACACCAGCTGACACACTCCCTGGTTTTAAGTTATTCCCGACCTGGTTCGGGGGTCCTCCAGCTATCTGTGGAGGGCGTCAGATGTAGTAGTGGGGCTGCAGCCCACCACATCGGACACACAGTCCTGTAGGGTCTGTTGGGGAGGTAGTCCATGGTCCATGTAGCCATCAGGTCACAGACCCCTCTTTTCTCTATTTCAGCACCACCCAGGAGCAGGGTCAGGGTTAGGTAGTGGTGGGGGGGAGGATTAGAGGCCATAGAGGAGGTGCTGGAAGATGTCCCTGCCCCAGAGAAGGTAGCAGGGTGGGCAGGATGGTGACAGGCTGGTCTGTGCTCAGGATGGAGCTGGTGGAACTTGCCAGCCCAGGTCTGCTTTTACCTTGATCTGATGTGGTTTTGAGTCCTCTCCTGACCCCATCCTGGTGTGCTTTGCTGCTGGTAGTCCTCCGTCTTCCTCCTGCAGCCATTTTGGATCTTTTATTAAAATCCCTCTACACACTCATTGATTCTTCAACTTTTCGTGTTGTCCTGTTGTTGAGGGAAAACCAGCATTTATGATGTGATGTTGCACCGTTCACAGAAAAAGAAGCAGAAGAAACTGAAGAAGAAGTGGGCTCGATGGTCGGCGCTCTTCACAAACCAGCCATTCAACGATGTCAAGTCAGTTTGGGATTGTCTCTAGTTAATCCTCGAGTCCACAATGGGGGATTCTTCTCCACAGACCAGACAGAACAGCAGCAGAACAGCCAGAACAAGGACCAGCCAGAACAGCCAGAACAAGGACCAGCCAGAACAGCCAGAACAGCCAGAACAGCCAGAACAGCCAGAACAAGGACCAGCCAGAACAGCCAGAACAGCCAGAACAGCCAGAACAGCCAGAACAAGGACCAGCCAGAACAGCCAGAACAGCCAGAACAAGGACCAGCCAGAACAGCCAGAACAAGGACCAGCCAGAACAGCCAGAACAGCCAGAACAAGGACCAGCCAGACCAGACAGACCAGACAGAACAGTCAGAACAGCCAGAACAGCCAGAACAGCCAGGGAGGGGAGGGGAGGGGGGAGAGGAGAGGAGAGGAGAGGGAGAGGAGGAGAGGAGAGGAGAGGAGAGGAGAGGAGAGGAGAGGAGAGAGAGGAGAGGAGAGAGAGGAGAGGAGAGGAGAGGAGAGAGAGAGAGAGGAGAGGAGGAGAGAGGAGAGGAGAGGAGAGGAGAGGAGAGGAGAGGAGAGAGGAAAAATGAAATCCAAGATGCTTCTGTATGTGAGTGACTTGTGGCTGAATGTCCCGCCAGGTCCTATTTTGGAGAGAAGGTGGCCCTGTACTACCTGTGGCTGGGCTGGTACACCAGGCTGCTGGTTCCAGCTGCCATTTTGGGTGTCGTCATCTTCCGTATGGATTGCCTTCTTCAACACTAATCCGCTCATGTAAGATGTCCACTGTTAATAATTCTTTGAGGCTTCTCAAGGTGATCCACAATGTGCTGGCCGGAGCCCCTTTGTCCCCGTCCCTGAGTTAGAGGTTCTAATATAGACGCACATACGGAGTGGTGCTGGTGGACTCACTGATCTCTCCCATGTTAGAATTATGAGGTCCACACTGATCAAATGGGTTTCCTCAACACGACGGGTTTCTTCCTTTTCTGAGAGATCAGCTCAAAAATGTTCCTTTCTCTGTGTTTTTGGTGCCAAAACACTGAAAGAGTCCAAACTTACTGTGTCCACAGTCTGGAAGTGTGTGAGTCCAGCGTCATCATGTGTCCTCGATGTGACAATATATGTAAAGTGTGGCAGCTGTCAGACACGTGCTCCTATGCTAAGGTAAGCTACCCTCTGCTAAGGTAAGCTACCCTCTGCTAAGGTAAGCTACCCTCTGCTAAGGTAAGCTACCCTCTGCTAAGGTAAGCTACCCTCTGCTAAGGTAAGCTACCCTCTGCTAGGGTAAGCTACCCTCTGCTAAGGTAAGCTACCCTCTGCTAGGTAAGCTACCCTCTGCTAAGGTAAGCTACCCTATGCTAAGGAAACTACCCTCTGCTAAGGTAAGCTACCCTCTGCTAAGGTAAGCTACCCTCTGCTAAGGTAAGCTACCCTCTGCTAAGGTAAGCTACCTCTGCTAAGGTAAGCTACCTATGCTAAGGTAAACTACCCTCTGCTAAGGTAAGCTACCCTCTGCTAAGGTAAGCTACCCTCTGCTAAGGTAAGCTACCCTCTGCTAAGGTAAGCTACCCTATGCTAAGGTAAACTACCCTCTGCTAAGGTAAGCTACCCTCTGCTAAGGTAAGCTACCCTCTGCTAAGGTAAGCTACCCTATGCTAAGGTAAGCTACCCTATGCTACTCCTGTACGTTGGACCAGACTGGTGATTAAATCCTCTCTTGGTCCAGATCAGCCACTTGTTCGACAACGAGGGAACTGTTGCCTTTGCCATGTTCATGGCCATCTGGGGTGAGTCGCTCTGCTCCTCACCTGCTCCTCACTCTGCTCCTCACTTGCTCCTCGCTCTGCTCCTCGCTCTGCTCCTCACTTGCTCCTCGCTCTGCTCTTCGCTCTGCTCCTCACCTGCTCCTCACCTGCTCCTCACCTGCTCTTCACTCTGCTCCTCATCTGCTCCTCACTTGCTCCTCGCTCTGCTCTTCGCTCTGCTCCTCGCTCTGCTCCGCCTGCTCTCACCTGCTCTTCACTCTGCTCCTCATCTGCTCCTCACCTGCTCCTCATCTGCTCCTCACCTGCTCCTCGCTCTGCTCCTCGCCTGCTCCTCGCTCTGCTCCTCGCCTGCTCCTCACCTGCTCCTCATCTGCTCCTCACCTGCTCCCGCTCTGCTCCTCACTTGCTCCTCGCTCTGCTCCTCGCCTGCTCCTCGCTCTGCTCCTCGCCTGCTCCTCGCCTGCTCCTCGCTCTGCTCCTCACCTGCTCCTCATCTGCTCCTCATCTGCTCCTCACCTGCTCTTCACTCTGCTCCTCATTGCTCCTCACCTGCTCCTCACCTGCTCTTCACTCTGCTCCTCACCTGCTCCTCACCTGCTCCTCACTGCTCTCACTCTGCTCCTCACCTGCTCCTCACCTGCTCCTCACCTGCTCCTCACCTGCTCTTCACTCTGCTCCTCACCTGCTCCTCACCTGCTCCTCGCTCTGCTCCTCACCTGCTCCTCACCTGCTCCTCGCTCTGCTCCTCACCTGCTCCTCACCTGCTCCTCGCTCTGCTCCTCACCTGCTCCTCACCTGCTCTTCACTCTGCTCCTCGCTCTGCTCCTCACCTGCTCCTCACCTGCTCCTCACCTGCTCTTCACTCTGCTCCTCGCTCTGCTCCTCACCTGCTCCTCACCTGCTCCTCGCTCTGCTCCTCACCTGCTCCTCGCTCTGCTCCTCACCTGCTCCTCGCTCTGCTCCTCACCTGCTCCTCACCTGCTCCTCACCTGCTCCTCACCTGCTCCTCGCTCTGCTCCTCACCTGCTCCTCACCTGCTCCTCACCTGCTCCTCACTCTGCTCCTCGCTCTGCTCCTCACCTGCTCCTCACCTGCTCCTCACCTGCTCCTCACTCTGCTCCTCGCTCTGCTCCTCACCTGCTCCTCACCTGCTCCTCGCTCTGCTCCTCACCTGCTCCTCACCTGCTCCTCACTCTGCTCCTCACCTGCTCCTCACCTGCTCCTCACCTGCTCCTCACCTGCCCCTCACTGTGCTCCTCACTCTGCTCCTCACCTGCTCCTCACCTGCTCCTCACCTGCTCCTCGCTGTGCCTCCAGCCACGCTGTTCCTGGAGCTGTGGAAGAGACACCGGGCCAGACACGTCTCGGAGTGGAAGGTCTATGACTGGTGTGAAGAGGAGGTAACGACACCTTTATTACCGTGTTATTGATCTTTTTAAAGGTGTAGGCCAAAGGCAGCCATACTGCCCCCTGCAGGCTCGGTTATTACACGGTAATAGCCTTTAACATGTGTCACCTGTGCTGTGTTGACAGGAGGAGCTGATTCTCGACATCGTCAATGATCCCAACTGCAAGCCCCGACATTTCCAACACTCCTACCTGCGCAGCGCAGTGGTCCTGGTGCTGGTGACGCTCATGGTAGGAGACCGTGCGTTCATAGTTAATAACCTCGGACCGCGTTGCACTTGGGGCTGAAGCCGCTTGCGTGGGCACCTGCTTGTGTTCCAGCTCATGCTGATCATCGGACTGGCTCAGGCCCTGGTGGTGTTCCGGGTCATTGCGGCCCCCCTGATGTCAGAGAGCAGCTGGGCCTTCATCAGGGACCACGCCAACACCGTGGCCGTGACGCTGGGGGCCGTGCTCCATTACCTCACCATTCAGCTCATGACTCGGGTACGTGGTTGAGTCCCTGAGACCAGCAGATCCAAAGGGTCCCGCTGGTAAACTGGACTGAATTCATAGTGAGGAGATGATGAAAACTATTACTGGCTTTGCTCAGTGTTATTTTGGTGAGGCTTTCACATTTGGGGGGTTGTTACAGCTGAAACAGTATCAGGCCAGGAAAGAGGACCGTGTGGTCCCCTTGGTCCAGGAGTCTTTGGCCAGTTAGATGTAGGACCAGGACGTTGGGAAAAACCTGGTCAGCCAGCTTGAACGCCTAATTTCCTTCTAAGCTAAAAATGTACGTTTAGTGTGTGTAGTTGAAAATGAAAGGAACCTTCTGAGGATCAGAACCTCTGCTAGATGTCCAGGGTTAGGGTTGGAGCTGGTCAGCCCACAGAAACCAGCCCAACGTTGTCCTGTTGCTTCATCCCCAGGTGAACCGCTGGGTGGCCTTCAAGCTCTGTGAAATAGGTGAGCATCAGAAGCAGCATGTGAGCAGAGCCCGGCTGCTTCAGCCTAATGTTCCTCACGTGTCTCCAGAGAAGACCAACTCCTTCGCTGCTACGGAGAGGAGCTTCACTGTCAAGATGTTCACGTTCCAGTTCTTCACTCTCTTCTCTTCACTCTTCTACGTGGCCTTCTTCCTGGGCAGGTACACCTGATCAGTTATTGTGATATCCCTCACACACACACTCACACACACACACACACACACTCACACACACACACGTGTGGTTTCTCTGGCAGGATAAATGGACATCCAGGAAACTACATGCGAATTGCTCGCTGGAGGCTTGAGGAGGTGAAGAGACTTTTTTAGATTTGTTTTCGAGAATCCACCAAGAGTTGCTTCCACATGTTAATGTGAACATCTGGTTCCTGCAGTGTCACCCCAGTGGCTGTTTGACGGACCTCTTCATCCAGATGTCTGTAATCATGATTCTCAAACAGACTCTCAACAACATCTTTGAATTCACTGTGCCGTGAGTGCTTCCTCCCATAGACCCTAGCCCTCCTCCCAGAGACCCTAGCCCTCCTCCCAGAGACCCTCGCCCTCCTCCCAGAGACCCTCGCCCTCCTCCCAGAGACCCTCGCCCTCCTCCCAGAGGCCCTCGCCCTCCTCCCAGAGACCCTAGCCCTCCTCCCAGAGACCCTAGCCCTCTTCCCATAGACCCTCGCCCTCCTCCCAGAGACCCTAGCCCTCCTCCCAGAGACCCTAGCCCTCCTCCCAGAGACCCTAGCCCTCTTCCCAGAGACCCTCGCCCTCCTCCCAGAGACCCTCGCCCTCCTCCCAGAGACCCTAGCCCTCTTCCCATAGACCCTCGCCCTCCTCCCAGAGACCCTAGCCCTCCTCCCATAGACCCTAGCCCTCTTCCCATAGACCCTCGCCCTCCTCCCAGAGACCCTAGCCCTCCTCCCATAGACCCTAGCCCTCCTCCCAGAGACCCTAGCCCTCCTCCCATAGACCCTAGCCCTCCTCCCAGAGACCCTAGCCCTCCTCCCAGAGACCCTAGCCCTCCTCCCATAGACCCTCGCCCTCCTCCCAGAGACCCTAGCCCTCCTCCCAGAGACCCTAGCCCTCTTCCCAGAGACCCTCGCCCTCTTCCCAGAGACCCTCGCCCTCCTCCCAGAGACCCTAGCCCTCCTCCCAGAGACCCTCGCCCTCCTCCCAGAGACCCTCGCCCTTCTCCCAGAGACCCTCGCCCTCCTCCCAGAGACCCTAGCCCTCCTCCCAGAGACCCTCGCCCTCCTCCCAGAGACCCTAGCCCTCCTCCCAGAGACCCTCGCCCTCTTCCCAGAGACCCTCGCCCTCTTCCCAGAGACCCTCGCCCTCCTCCCAGAGACCCTCGCCCTCCTCCCAGAGACCCTCGCCCTCCCAGCGCAACACCCCCACCTGAAAAATCCCTCTTTTGCCTTTTCAGCTGGGTGAAAAACTGTCTGAGGAGAAACACTGCCAATAAGCTGCAGAGGAAGTGTGGCCAGTGTTACAGGAAGGCCTGTCGTGATGAGCAGGGCTGTGTGGAACCATGTGACATCTGCAAACTCCAGGACTGGTTACGCAACTACCACATGGCCGACACTGATGCCTTCAGCCTGTTCAATGAGTTCCTGGAGATGGGTGAGTCCATGCCGCCGCCCTCCCGTTTTGAGCTGGACCTCTTGAGGAGTGTGACTAAATGTAGTCCACCAAGAGGGTCCAGCAGCGTGGTCGCCATGTGGAGGCTTTAAACGGAGTCTGTTGCAGTGATGCAGTTCAGCTTCACCACCATATTTGTGGCAGCCTTCCCTCTGGCTCCTCTGCTCGCCCTCATCAACAACATCTTTGAGATCCGCCTGGACGCCATCAAAATGGTCCGGCTGGAGCGGCGGATGGTCCCGAGGAAGACCAACGACATCGGTGAGACCGGCACCTGTTTCCTGTGGCAGCTGCCGAGTTAACGTTGACCATCCGCTTGGTGTGTTCAGGTATCTGGACCAAGGTGCTGGAGGCCATCGGAGTGTTAGCGGTGATTGCTAACGGCCTGGTCATCGGCGTGTCGTCGGACTTCATCCCGCGCCTGGTCTACCGTCACCAGTACGGCCCCTGCGCTGCTGGAAGGCCCAACACACAGTCAGTGGCGTCTCGGCCGTCAGCAGCTGCCACATCTGCCACCATCTGCCCCGTTAATGCCCCTGAACGTTGTGTTTGCAGCTGCATGCAGGGCTACATTAACGACACTCTGTCTACCGCCCTGCTGTCACACCCAGCGGTCAGGAGGGACTTTTTAGCCCAGCAGATGGTGACGGAGAGCGGCCTGAACGTGACCCAGTGCAGGTGAGGAGCTGCTGCTCTCGGCCACGCTGGTGCCCACCTGACGGCCACGCTGGTGCCCACCTGACGGCCACGCTGGTGCCCACCTGACGGCCTTGTGTGTTTGCAGCTACAGGGACTATCGCAGCGGCGCCGACTACACGCTCACCTCCCAGTTCTGGTTGGTCTTGGCCGTGCGCTTCGCTTTCGTCGTCCTCTTTGAGGTTGTGTGCGTTGAGGAGTCCTGACGGAGGCGGCCGGTCCGGTCTAAAGTCTCTCCGTCTCCACTCAGCACGTGGTGGTGGTCTGCAAGTTCGTGGCAGCGTGGTTTGTCCCCGACAACCCCAGCAAGGTCAAGAACGACCGGCTGCTGGACAAACTGGATCGACTGAAGGAAGAACTCCAGTAAGTCAGCGCCGTTCTGATCCATCTCTGCTACGGTCAAGCAGGCAAATACGAGAACACAGTGGATCTGATTTATTCAGCCGAAACAGAGTGTTCCAGTCCCACCCTGGGAGTTGGGCTCTGGATGCTAATGGGCTAACTGGTTAGCACACGTTAACCACACATACGAGGAGCTCCAAGTCTTTGGAAAGCCTCCCGTCACGTCATCGCTGTTTGTTCTTAATTCCAGAGGAATGACGCGGAGCAGATCGACAGAGGTGTGACCTCAGGAGCAGCTTCTCCCCAGGGATCCACCCAGGGATCCACCCCAGACGGATCAGGTCTTCAGTGCTGTTGATTTCACAGCCTAAAGCGGACCTCATTTTGACAGGAACTAAAAGGTTTTTGTGCTCTGAATGATCAAAGACAGATCAAAGACAGAGGAACAGCCCCCCCAGGAGCGTCCTCACGGGGGGGACAAGTGTTCTACCTCCAGTATCAGAACGAGGTTTGGACAATCAAATGTTCGATTACGTGTAGATTTTAAGGCGGCTCCGCTCCGACCAGGAACCAGAACTGATGTCAGCTTTGGTTCCACAATGTGAATGAAATAAAAGTCAATGTTTTACTGAAGCAGAACCTGGTTGGAGCTGCTGGACCCTGGTGAGCAGCAGCTGCTGGGGCTCCTTCACACATTTATTCCGTCCGTGGCGGCGCAACGTTTACATTTAGTGTTTATTAAGAATACACTTTTATCATTACAAACCCAAAAATATCAGCGTGGAGAAAGACGGGAGGTCAGGTGGGGTCATAAGGTGCCAAGAACCATGAGCAGAACATCAGACGAGCAACAGTCCAGCAGGCGAAGATGGTTTCTCAGTCATGTGTGACCCGACTCTCCATCTGCTCAGAGGACAGGTCACTGGTGGTCCATCAGTGAGGAAGGAGATGTCCTCAATGTCTCCTGGTCTCTGTCAGTGA
>NC_042297.1:50777-73277 GCF_901000725.2 Takifugu rubripes
GAAGGACGAGGACTCGCCTGCATCTGAAGGACAGAGGACTCGCCTGCTCTGAAGGACAGAGGACTCGCCTGCCTCTGAAGGACAGAGGACTCGCCTGCCTCTGAAGGACAGAGGACTCGCCTGCCTCTGAGGACAGAGGGTCGCCTGCATCTGAAGGACAGAGGACTCGCCTGCATCTGAAGGACAGAGGACTCGCCTGCATCTGAAGGACAGAGGACTCGCCTGCATCTGAAGGACAGAGGACTCGCCTGCATCTGAAGGACAGAGGACTCGCCTGCATCTGAAGGACAGAGGACTCGCCTGCATCTGAAGGACAGAGGACTCGCCTGCATCTGAAGGACAGAGGACTCGCCTGCATCTGAAGGACAGAGGACTCGCCTGCATCTGAAGGACAGAGGACTCGCCTGCATCTGAAGGACAGAGGACTCGCCTGCATCTGAAGGACAGAGGACTCGCCTGCATCTGAAGGACAGAGGACTCGCCTGCATCTGAAGGACAGAGGACTCGCCTGCATCTGAAGGACAGAGGACTCGCCTGCATCTGAAGGACAGAGGACTCGCCTGCATCTGAAGGACAGAGGACTCGCCTGCATCTGAAGGACAGAGGACACTGGTTTGAGGACAGTGGTGTACAGGTTTGGCCATCATTAACCAGAGGTGGGGCTCTGAGACGTCACCTCTCACCTGTTTAAAACACCCCCCCAGGAGGAGAAGAGGCCGTTCAGGCGTGGCCACTAACCCCATGTAGTCAGATTATAGAGGCTTTGTAATGTGGTCATTGTCAGTTGTTGACAGGATCCCGGTCAAACCAGGTCCAATTAAGTGTTTTACATAAGTGATGCTACTATTATTGTAGCGGCTGAAACTGTCAAGAATACTCATAACACATGATCAGCTTCCAAAAGAAGGACAGTTTGTCAAAGTTGTCTTTTAGGCAGTTGATAAGCGCTAAGATCAAAGGGACAGTGCTGGCCTTGAAGATCCCTCTGATACTGCAGGTGATCTTGGCGTTCCACAGGGTTTCGTATGCGGACCAATCCTTTTCACCCTAACCCTAACCCAATCCTTTTCACCCTCACCCAATCCTTTTCACCCTAACCCTAACCCTTTTCACCCTAACCCTTTTCACCCTAACCCTAACCCTTTTCACCCAACCCTTTTCACCCTAACCCTAACCCTTTTCACCCTAACCCAATCCTTTTCTCTCTAACCCTAACCCAATCCTTTTCACCCTAACCCTAACCCTAACCCAACCCTTTTCACTCTAACCCTAACCCAACCCTTTTCACTCTAACCCTAACCCAATCCTTTTCACCCTAAACCTAACCCTAACCCTTTTCACTCTAACCATCACCCATCCTTTCACCCTAACCCTAACCCTAACCCTTTTCACTCAACCAAACCCAATCCTTTTCACCCTAACCTAACCCAATCCTTTTCACCCTAACCCTCCCCCTAACCCCCTTTTCACTCTAACCCTAACCCAATCCTTTTCACCCTAACCCTAACCCTAACCCTTTTCACTCTAACCCTAACCCAATCCTTTTCACCCTAACCCTAACCCTAACCCTAACCCAATCCTTTTCACCCTAACCCTAACCCTAACCCTTTTCACTCTAACCATAACCCAATCCTTTTCACCCTAACCCTAACCCTAACCCTAACCCAACCCTTTCACTCTAACCCTAACCCAATCCTTTTCACCCTAACCCTAACCCAATCCTTTTCACCATAACCCTAACCCTAACCCTAACCCTTTTCACTAAAATAACCCAATCCTTTTCACTTTGTCCCAGCTTCATTTAGGACGTAATAAATGGAAGTGTGCCATCAGTTTTCATTGTATGCTGATGACACCCTGCTGTTTTATGTATAAAACCAGAAGAAATGAGCAGTTGGACAAATTAAGGCGTATCTTTAAATAAAAACTATTAAATTACCTCAATGTTGTTCTTATTAATTGGGCCAAAACTTGTACTCATTGCTCTGCAAATCAAACCCCTCAGGAACAGGAGCTAACCACATGGTTCTAACAATCTTTTATGAGGATCTGTCCTCGGGGACGTCTAGGAGTCCTGTTTGTCCTGGCAATAAGGAATTCCCAGATTAGGGGAATGCTGACTGCTCCCCCCAAGGGTTCCACCTAAAGATACAAGAGACAAATGAGTACTTAATATTGGGATAAGGGGGAGAACTCACCCTTTGTCAGTCACCCACCTGTTGTACCTGTGTCCCACTGCTGCAGATCTAATATTAACATCTCTCTTTCTCAGGATCCGACTGGTCAATTCATCGTTAATGAGACCTTCATCAACACAGGAGGTGAAGCATCATGCCAGAGGCCAAAGCTTCGGGTACTGAGTAGAAAGGTGATAATGCTGCTCTGCTTCTCTCCAGAGAATCTGAAGGAGCTGCTCATGAAGGGCGTGTTTGAAACCATGTTCTGTCTCCATGAGGTGAGTCAGCAGCTTTTAACCAGTCCAGATATCTGCTCATGTCAGAATGAGTTCACCCTCTCTGACAGGAGACTAGTTAGTAGCGTTATAGTGCGCGTGTGATGTGATAGTAGTCTCCCCTGTCCCGGTCTTGTGTGCTTTAGCTGAACCCGGTTGTAGCTTTGATGTGCTGAGTGATCTGCAACGTTGTAGCCATGAAGGGTTCAGAGCGCAACATCAAGAGTCTGCTGGCACCTCTGAGACGGTCACCAGCTAGAACCAAGAATATCTACAGTATATATATAGTTATATCTTCGACCAGCTCAATACTAACGTGCTTGTTGGGTCTCGAGCCCAACAATTTTTTATTGGCCCGTTCAGGTTTTTTTTTTTTTTTTCAAAACCAAAATATCAAAGTAACACTTTGATTAATCAGATGAATAATTTAATTAGATGAGTAGACAGGTAATAAAATCTAATCAAAGTAATAAAACCTAACTGAGACAGTCTGGCCCAGGTAACTCGGTCTGTGGCTATTAGGAAGGACAGAAGCGCCATCAGGCAACTGTCGCTTGACTCTTGACCTCTGACCTCCTGCAGGGTTTGATGTGTTGAAGTGAAGCCCCAGGTACTAGCATGTTCTGCTCACACCAGCTGACACACTCCCTGGTTTTAAGTTATTCCCGACCTGGTTCGGGGGTCCTCCAGCTATCTGTGGAGGGCGTCAGATGTAGTAGTGGGGCTGCAGCCCACCACATCGGACACACAGTCCTGTAGGGTCTGTTGGGGAGGTAGTCCATGGTCCATGTAGCCATCAGGTCACAGACCCCTTTTCTCTATTTCAGCACCACCCAGGAGCAGGGTCAGGGTTAGGTAGTGGTGGGGGGGAGGATTAGAGGCCATAGAGGAGGTGCTGGAAGATGTCCCTGCCCAGAGAAGGTAGCAGGGTGGGCAGGATGGTGAAGGCTGGTCTGTGCTCAGGATGGAGCTGGTGGAACTTGCCAGCCCGTCTGCTTTTACCTTGATCTGAGTGGTTTTGAGTTCCTCTCCTGACCCCATCCTGGTGTGCTTTGCTGCTGGTAGTCCTCCGTCTTCCTCCTGCAGCCATTTTGGATCTTTTATTAAAATCCCTCTACACACTCATTGATTCTTCAACTTTTCGTGTTGCTTCCTGTTGTTGAGGGAAAACCAGCATTTATGATGTGATGTTGCACCGTTCACAGAAAAAGAAGCAGAGAAGAAACTGAAGAAGAAGTGGGCTCGATGGTCGGCGCTCTTCACAAACCAGCCATTCAACGATGTCAAGTCAGTTTGGGATGTCTCTAGTTAATCCTCGAGTCCACAAGGGGGATCTCTCCACAGACCAGAAGAACAGCCAGAACAGCCAGAAACAAGGACCAGCCAGAACAGCCAGAACAAGGACCAGCCAGAACAGCCAGAACAGCCAGAAACAGCCAGAACAGCCAGAACAAGGACCAGCCAGAACAGCCAGAACAGCCAGAACAGCCAGAACAGCCAGAACAAGGACCAGCCAGAACAGCCAGAACAAGGACCAGCCAGAACAGCCAGAACAAGGACCAGCCAGAAAGCCAGAACAAGCCAGAACAAGGACCAGCCAGACCAGACAGACCAGGACAGAACCAGTCAGAAACAGCCAGAACAGCCAGAACAGCCAGGGGAGGGGAGGGGAGGGAGAGGAGAGGAGAGGAGAGGAGAGGAGAGGAGAGGAGAGGAGAGGAGAGGAGGAGAGGAGAGGAGAGGAGAGGGAGGAAGGAGAGGAGAGGAGAGGAGGGAGAGAGGAGAGGAAAATGAAATCCAAGATGCTTCTGTATGTGAGTGACTTGTGGCTGAATGTCCCGCCAGGTCCTATTTTGGAGAGAAGGTGGCCCTTGTATTACCTGTGGCTGGGCTGGTACACCAGGCTGCTGGTTCCAGCTGCCATTTTGGGTGTCGTCATCTCTCCTGTATGGACTTGCCTTCTTCAACACTAATCCGCTCATGTAAGCTGTCCACTGTTAATAATTCTTTGAGGACTTCTCAAGGTGATCCACAATGTGCTGGCCGGAGCCCCCTTTTGTCCCCCGTCCCTGAGTTTAGAGGTTCTAATATAGACGCACATACGGAGTGGTGCTGGTGGACTCACTGATCTATCCCATGTTAGAATTATGAGGTCCACACTGATCAATGGGTTCCTCCCTGAACACGACGGGTTTCTTTCCTTTCTGAGAGATCAGCTCAAAAAATGTTCCTTTCTCTTGTTCTTTGGTGCCAAAACACTGAAAGAGTCCAAACTTACTGTTGTCCACAAGTCTGGAGTGTGTGAGTCCAGCGTCATCATGTGTCCTCGATGTGACAAGATATGTAAGTGTGGCAGCTGTCAGACACGTGCTCCTCTATGCTAAGGTAAGCTACCCTCTGCTAGGTAAGCTACCCTCTGCCTAAGGTAAGCTACCCTCTGCTAAGGTAAGCTACCTATGCTAAGGTAAGCTACCCTATGCTAAGGTAAGCTACCCTCTGCTAAGGTAAGCTTACCCTCTGCTAAGGTAGCTACCCTCTGCTAAGGTAAGCTACCCTCTGCTAGGGTAAGCTACCCTCTGCTAAGGTAAGCTACCCTCTGCTAAGGTAAGCTACCTCTGCCTAAGGCTAGCTCCTATTCAAGGTAAACTACCCTCTGCTAAGGTAAGCTACCCCTCTGCTAAGGTAAGCTACCCTCTGCTAAGGTAAGCTACCCTCTGCTAAGGTAAGCTACCCTCTGCTAAGGAAGCTACCCTCTGCTAAGGTAAGCTACCCTATGCTAAGGTAAACTACCCTCTGCTAAGGTAAGCTACCCTCTGCTAAGGTAAGCTACCCTCTGCCTACGGTAAGCTACCCTCTGCTAAGGTAAGCTACCCTATGCTAAGGTAAACTACCCCCTCTGCTAAGGTAAGCTACCCTCTGCTAAGGTAAGCTACCCTCTGCTAAGGTAAGCTACCCTATGCTAAGGTATAGCTACCCTATGCTACTCCTGTTACGTTGGACCAGACTGGTGATTTAAAATCCTCTCTTGGTCCAGATCAGCCACTTGTTCGACAACGAGGGAACTGTTGCCTTTTGCCATGTTCATGGCCATCTGGGGTGAGTCGCTCTGCCTCCTCACCTGCTCCTCACTCTGCTCCTCACTTGCTCCTCGCTCTGCTTCCTCGCTCTGCTCCTCACTTGCTCCTCGCTTGCTCTTCGCTCTTGCTCCTCACCTGCTCCTCACCTTGCTCCTCACCTGCTCTTCGCTCTGCTCCTCATCTGCTCCTCGCCACTTGCTCCTCGCTCTGCTCTTCGCTCTGCTCTCGCTCTGCTCCTCGCCTGCTCCTCACCTGCTCTTCACTCTGCTCCTCATCTGCTCCTCACCTGCTCCTCATCTGCTCCTCACCTGCTCCTCGCTTGCTCCTCGCCTGCCTCCTCGCTCTGCTCCTCGTCTATGCTCCTCACCTGCTCCTCATCTGCTCCTCACCTGCCTCCCCGCTTGCTCCTCACTTGCTCCTCGCTCTGCTCTCGCCTGCTCCTCGACTCTGCTCCTCAGCCTGCTCCTCGCCTGCTCCTCGCTCTGCTCCTCACCTGCTCCTCACCTGCTCCTCATCTGCTCCTCCCCTGCTCTTCACTCTGCTCCTCATCTGCTCCTCACCTGCTCCTCACCTGCTCTTCACTCTGCTCCTCACCTGCTCCTCACCTGCTCCTCACCTGCTCTTCACTCTGCTCCTCACCTGCTCCTCACCTGCTCCTCACCTGCTCCTCACCTGCTCTTCACTCTGCTCCTCACCTGCTCCTCACCTGCTCCTCGCTCTGCTCCTCACCTGCTCCTCACCTGCTCCTCGCTCTGCTCCTCACCTGCTCCTCACCTGCTCCTCGCTCTGCTCCTCACCTGCTCCTCACCTGCTCCTCACTCTGCTCCTCGCTCTGCTCCTCACCTGCTCCTCACCTGCTCCTCACCTGCTCTTCACTCTGCTCCTCGCTCTGCTCCTCACCTGCTCCTCACCTGCTCCTCGCTCTGCTCCTCACCTGCTCCTCGCTCTGCTCCTCACCTGCTCCTCGCTCTGCTCCTCACCTGCTCCTCACCTGCTCCTCACCTGCTCCTCACCTGCTCCTCGCTCTGCTCCTCACCTGCTCCTCACCTGCTCCTCACCTGCTCCTCACTCTGCTCCTCGCTCTGCTCCTCACCTGCTCCTCACCTGCTCCTCACCTGCTCCTCACTCTGCTCCTCGCTCTCTCCTCCCCCTGCTCCTCACCTGCTCCTCACCTGCTCCTCGCTCTGCTCCTCACCCTGCTCCTCACCTGCTCCTCACTCTGCTCCTCACCTGCTCCTCACCATGCTCCTCACCTGCTCCTCCACCTGCCCCTCACTGTGCTCCTCACTCTGCTCCTCACCTGCTCCTCACCTGCTCCTCACCTGCTCCTCGCTGTGCCTCCAGCCACGCTGTTCCTGGAGCTGTGGAAGAGACACCGGGCCAGACACGTCTCGCGTGGAAGAGTGGAAGGTCTATGACTGGTGTGAAGAGGAGGTAACGACACCTTTATTACGTGTTATTGATCTTTTTAAAGGTGTAGGCCAAAGGCAGCCATTACTGCCCCCTGCAGGCTCGGTTATTACACGGTATAGCCTTTAACTGTGTCACCTGTGCTGTGTTGACAGGAGGAGCTGAATTCTCGACATCGTCAATGATCCCAACTGCAAGCCCCGACATTTCCAACACTCCTACCTGCGCAGCGCAGTGGTCCTGGTGCTGGTGACGCTCATGGTAGGAGACCGTGCGTTCATAGTTAATAACCTCGGACCGCGTTGCACTTGGGGCTGAAGCCGCTTGCGTGGGCACCTGCTTGTGTTCCAGCTCATGCTGATCATCGGACTGGCTCAGGCCCTGGTGGTGTTCCGGGTCATTGCGGCCCCCCTGATGTCAGAGAGCAGCTGGGCCTTCATCAGGGACCACGCCAACACCGTGGCCGTGACGCTGGGGGCCGTGCCTCCATTACCTCACCATTCAGCTCATGACTCGGGTACGTGGTTGAGTCCCTGAGACCAGCAGATCCAAAGGGTCCCGCTGGTAAACTGGACTGAATTCATAGTGAGGAGATGATGAAAACTATTTACTGGCTTTGCTCAGTGTTATTTTGGTGAGGCTTTCACATTTGGGCTGGGTTGTTACAGCTGAAAACAGTATCAGGCCAGGAAAGAGGACCGTGTGGTCCCCTTGGTCCAGGAGTCTTGGCCAGTTAGATGTAGGACCAGGACGTTGGGAAAACCTGGTCAGCCAGCTTGAACGCCTAATTTCCTTCTAAGCTAAAAATGTACGTTTAGTGTGTGTAGTTGAAAATGAAGGAACCTTCTGAGGATCAGAACCTCTGCTAGATGTCCAGGGTTAGGGTTGGAGCTGGTCAGCCCACAGAAACCAGCCCAACGTTGTCCTGTTGCTTCATCCCCAGGTGAACCGCTGGGTGGCCCTTCAAGCTCTGTGAATAGGTGAGCATCAGAAGCAGCATGTGAGCAGAGCCCGGCTGCTTCAGCCTAATGTTCCTCACGTGTCTCCAGAGAAGACCAACTCCTTCGCTGCTACGGCAGAGGAGGCTTCACTGTCAAGATGTTCACGTTCCAGTTCTTCACTCTCTTCTCTTCACTCTTCTACGTGGCCTTCTTCCTGGGCAGGTACACCTGATCAGTTATTGTGATATCCCTCACACCACACCTCACACACACACACACACCACACTCACACACACACACGTGTGGTTTCTCTGGCAGGATAAATGGACATCCAGGAAACTACATGCGAATTGCTCGCTGGAGGCTTGAGGAGGTGAAGAGACTTTTTTAGATTTGTTTTCGAGAATCCACCAAGAGTTGCTTCCCACATGTTAATGTGAACATCTGGTTCCTGCAGTGTCACCCCAGTGGCTGTTTGACGGACCTCTTCATCCAGATGTCTGTAATCATGATTCTCAAACAGGACTCTCAACAACATCTTTGAATTCACTGTGCCGTGAGTGCTTCCTCCCATAGACCCTAGCCCTCCTCCCAGAGACCCTATAGCCCTCCTCCCAGAGACCCCTCGCCCCTCCTCCAGAGACCCTCGCCCTCCTCCCAGAGACCCTCGCCCTCCTCCCAGAGGCCCTCGCCCTCCTCCCAGAGACCCTAGCCCTCCTCCCAGAGACCCTAGCCCTCTTCCCATAGACCCTCGCCCTCCCTCCCAGAGACCTAGCCCTCCTCCCAGAGACCCTAGCCCTCCTCCAGAGACCCTAGCCCTCTTCCCAGAGACCCTCGCCTCCTCCCAGAGACCCTCGCCCTCCTCCCAGAGACCCTAGCCCTCTTCCCATAGACCTCGCCCTCCTCCCAGAGACCCTAGCCCTCCTCCCATAGACCCTAGCCCTCTTCCCATAGACCCTCGCCTCCTCCCAGACTAGCCCTCCTCCCATTCTAGCCCTCCTCCCAGACTAGCCCTCCTCCCAGTCTAGCCCTCCTCCCAGACTAGCCCTCCTCCAGAGACCCTAGCCCTCTTCCCATTCTAGCCCTCCTCCCATTCTAGCCCTCCTCCCAGAGACCTCGCCTCCCAGAGCCCTCGCCCTTCCCAGAGACCCTCGCCTCTCCAGAGACCCTCGACCTTTCCCAGAGACCCTCGCCCTCCTCCCAGAGGACCCTAGCCCTCTTCCCAGAGACCCTCGCCCTCCTCCCAGAGACCCTCGCCCTTCTCCCAGGAGACCCTCGCCCTCCTCCCAGAGACCCTAGCCCTCCTTCCCAGAGACCCTCGCCCTCCTCCCAGAGACCTAGCCCTCCTCCCAGAGACCCTCGCCCTCTCCCAGAGACCCTCGCCCTCTTCCCAGAGGACCCTCGCCCTCCTCCCCAGAGAACCCTCGCCCTCCTCCCAGAGACCCTCGCCCTCCCAGCGCAACACCCCCACCTGAAAAATCCCTCTTTTGCCTTTTCAGCTGGGTGAAAAACTGTCTGAGGAAGAAACACTGCCAATAAGCTGCAGAGGAAGTGTGGCCAGTGTTACAGGAAGGCCTGTCGTGATGAGCAGGGCTGTGTGGAACCATGTGACATCTGCAAACTCCAGGACTGGTTACGCAACTACCACATGGCCGACACTGATGCCTTCAGCCTGTTCAATGAGTTCCTGGAGATGGGTGAGTCCATGCCGCCGCCCTCCCGTTTTGAGCTGGACCTCTTGAGGAGTGTGACTAAATGTAGTCCACCAAGAGGGTCCAGCAGCGTGGTCGCCATGTGGAGGCTTTAAACGGAGGTCTGTTGCAGTGATGCAGTTCAGCTTCACCACCATATTTGTGGCAGCCTTCCCTCTGGCTCCTCTGCTCGCCCTCATCAACAACATCTTTGAGATCCGCCTGGACGCCATCAAAATGGTCCGGCTGGAGCGGCGGATGGTCCCGAGGAAGACCAACGACATCGGTGAGACCGGCACCTGTTTCCTGTGGCAGCTGCCGAGTTAACGTTGACCATCCGCTTGGTGTGTTCAGGTATCTGACCAAGGTGCTGGAGGCCATCGGAGTGTTAGCGGTGATTGCTAACGGCCTGGTCATCGGTCGTGTCGTCGGACTTCATCCCGCGCTGGTTCTACCGTCACCAGTACGGCCCCTGCGCTGCTGGAAGGCCCCAACACACAGTCAGTGGCGTCTCGGCCGTCAGCAGCTGCCACATCTGCCACCATCTGCCCCGTTAATGCCCACTGAACGTTGTGTTTGCAGCTGCATGCAGGGCTACATTAACGACACTCTGTCTACCGCCCTGCTGTCACACCCAGCGGTCAGGAGGGACTTTTTTAGCCCAGCAGATGGTGACGGAGAGCGGCCTGAACGTGACCCAGTGCAGGTGAGGAGCTGCTGCTCTCGGGCCCACGCTGGTGCCCACCTGACGGCCACGCTGGTGCCCACCTGACGGCCACGCTGGTGACCACCTGACGGCCTTGTGTGTTTGCAGCTACAGGGACTATCGCAGCGGCGCCGACTACACGCTCACCTCCCAGTTCTGGGTTGGTCTTGGCCGTGCGCTTCGCTTTCGTCGTCCTCTTTGAGGTTTGTGTGCTTTGAGGAGTCCTGACGGAGGCGGCCGGTCCGGTCTAAAGTCTCTCCCGTCTCCACTCAGCACGTGGTGGTGGTCTGCAAGTTCGTGGCAGCGTGGTTTGTCCCCGACAACCCCAGCAAGGTCAAGAACGACCGGCTGCTGGACAAACTGGATCGACTGAAGGAAGAACTCCAGTAAGTCAGCGCCGTTCTGATCCATCTCTGCTACGGTCAAGCAGGCAAATACGAGAACACAGTGGATCTGATTTATTCAGCCGAAACAGAGTGTTCCAGTCCCACCCTGGGAGTTGGCTCTGGATGCTAATGGGCTAACTGGTTAGCACACGTTAACCACACATACGAGGAGCTCCAAGTCTTTGGAAAGCCTCCCGTCACGTCATCGCTGTTTGTTCTTAATTCCAGAGGAATGACGCGGAGCAGATCGACAGAGGTGTGACCCTCAGGAGCAGCTTCTCCCCAGGGATCCACCCAGGGATCCACCCCAGACGGATCAGGTCTTCAGTGCTGTTGATTTCACAGCCTAAAGCGGACCTCATTTTGACAGGAACTAAAAGGTTTTTGTGCTCTGAATGATCAAAGACAGATCAAAGACAGAGGAACAGCCCCCCCAGGAGCGTCCTCACGGGGGGGCCAAGTGTTCTACCTCCAGTATCAGAACGAGGTTTTGGACAATCAAATGTTCGATTACGTGTAGATTTTAAGGCGGCTCCGCTCCGACCAGGAACCAGAACTGATGTCAGCTTTGGTTCCACAATGTGAATGAAATAAAAGTCAATGTTTTACTGAAGCAGAACCTGGTTGGAGCTGCTGGACCCTGGTGAGCAGCAGCTGCTGGGGCTCCTTCACACATTTATTCCGTCCGTGGCGGCGCAACGTTTACATTTAGTGTTTATTAAGAATACACTTTTATCATTACAAACCCAAAAATATCAGCGTGGAGAAAGACGGGAGGTCAGGTGGGGTCATAAGGTGCAAGAACCATGAGCAGAACATCAGACGAGCAACAGTCCAGCAGGCAGAAGATGGTTTCTCAGTCATGTGTGAACCCGACTCTCCATCTGCTCAGAGGACAGGTCATCCTGGTGGTCCATCAGTGAGGAAGGAGATGTCCTCAAGTGTCTCCTGGTCTCTGTCAGTGACGGTTCCTCCAGGAAGCCTCAGCTGGACGTGTCCCTCAGGATCACAGGTCAATGGTTCCTCTCACCTTAAACTTCTTAGCAGAGCGCTCGCTGGCACGCTGCTCAACCTGCTGCCGTAGATGAAGGAGGTGAAACCACCCATCTCCAAGGAAAAGACACTGTTTCTTTTTGGGATCACTAGAAGACACAAAGATGAACATCAGCCAGCTGAAGCAGCAGCAGAGGCAGCAGCAGGAGGAAGGAAGCAGCAGCAGGAGGAAGGAAGCAGCAGCAGGAGGAAGGAAGCAGCAGCAGGAGGCAGCAGCAGAGGCAGCAGCCCAGCAGGCAGGAAGCAGCAGCAGGAGGCAGCAGCAGGAGGAAGGAAGCAGCAGCAGGAGGCAGCAGGAGGAAGGAAGCAGCAGCAGAGGAAGGAAGCAGCAGCAGGAGGCAGCAGCAGGAGGAAGGAAGCAGCAGCAGGAGGAGGAAGCAGCAGCAGGAGGAAGGAAGCAGCAGCAGGAAGAAGGAAGCAGCAGCAGGAGGCAGCAGCAGCAGCAGGAGGCAGCAGCAGGAGGCAGCAGGAAGAAGGAAGCAGCAGCAGGAAGAAGGAAGCAGCAGCAGGAAGAAGGAAGCAGCAGCAGGAAGAAGGAAGCAGCAGCAGGAAGAAGGAAGCAGCAGCAGGAAGAAGGAAGCAGCAGCAGGAGGCAGCAGAAGAAGGAAGCAGCAGCAGCAGGAGGCAGCAGCAGGAAGAAGGAAGCAGCAGCAGGAGGCAGCAGCAGGAAGAAGGAAGCAGCAGCAGAGAGGCAGCAGGAAGAAGGAAGCAGCAGCAGGAGCAGCAGGAAGAAGGAAGCAGCAGCAGGAGGCAGCAGGAAGAAGGAAGAGCAGCAGGAGGCAGCAGGAAGAAGGAAGCAGCAGCAGGAGGCAGCAGCAGGAAGCAGCAGCAGCAGGAGGCAGCAGCAGGAGGCAGCAGCAAGCAGGAAGCAGCAGCAGGAAGAAGGAAGCAGCAGCAGGAGGGCAGCAGCAGCAGCAGCAGGAAGCCAGCAGCAGCAGGGAGGAAGCAGCAGCAGGAGGAGGAAGCAGCAGCAGGAACGAAGGAAGCAGCAGCAGGAGGCAGCAGGAAGAAGGAAGCAGCAGCAGGAGGAAGCAGCAGCAGCAGGAAGAAGCAGCAGGAGGAAGCAGCAGCAGCAGGAAGCAGCAGCAGCAGGAAGAAGGAAGCAGCAGCAGGAGGAAGCAGCAGGAGGAAGCAGCAGCAGCAGGAAGCAGCAGCAGGAAGAAGCAGCAGGAGGAAGCAGCCCCCCATGCTGCACGTTGCCGCCCCCCCTGTGGTGACGCTGCTACAGACCGACGCCTCCAACCAGCAGCCAGGGATTCATAAAAGAACCACCTTTGACTGGAGAAGGTCTGGGAGCCCAGTAGGGACCAGTGGGGGGGGGGGGGGGTGGACCAGAGCCAGGGGTCCCTGGTGACCACGGCCCTCCTCCTGGGGGGTTTCCTCTTACACGCTGAGCTTTATTCAGATGAAAGGAGACCAACCTTTCACTTTGTTTTCCTTTGTGATGATTTTGAAGACGTGCTTGAACTCCTGGACCAGGATCCCCGTGGTCCCGACATAGGAGGGGCATCTGGAGCGAACCACTGCAGCAGGAGGGAAAGGGACTCGTTAGAGTTCCTCGTGCACGAGCAAAATAACGAAGGTTTGTCAATGAAGCGCTGTGTAACGAAGGACTGGAGGACATGAAGATCCTGATGAACAGAGGAGGGAATGAGCTCAGTGAGGACCTCAAATGTACCAAGGTCCAGCAAAGTCGACTTTGTCCTTCAGTTCTGGTCCGACTGGTGAGACTGAACCATGAGGGCTGGAAGTCCATCAGGGAGCAGCTGAGGAGTCTTTGCTGGACCTTCACAGATCAACATGACCTGAGCACAGACCTGAGCACAGACCTGAGAGTGCAGACCTGAGAGTACAGACCCCCCAGAGTACAGACCTGAGAGTACAGACCCCAGAGTACAGACCTATAAGTACAGACCCCCCCAGAGTACAGACCTATAAGTACAGACCCGAGAGTACAGACCCCCCTGAGTACAGACCCGAGAGTACAGACCCCAGAGTGCAGACCAGAGTACAGACCTGAGAGTGCAGACCAGAGTACAGACCTGAGAGTGCAGACCTGAGTACAGACCTGAGAGTGCAGACCTGAGTACAGACCTGAGAGTGCAGACCTGAGAGTACAGACCCCCCAGAGTACAGACCCCAGAGTACAGACCTGAGAGTTGCAGACCTGAGTACAGACCTGAGAGTACAGACCCCCAAGAGTACAGACCCAGAGTACAGACCTGAGAGTGCAGACCTGAGTACAGACCTGAGAGTGCAGACCTGAGTACAGACCTGAGAGTGCAGACCTGAGTACAGACCTGAGAGTGCAGACCAGAGAGTACAGACCCCCCAGAGTACAGACCTGAGAGCACAGCACCGTGGAGATCTGCTTTCAGAAGCTTCTGCTGCAGGAACTGGGGCTGCTGCAACCACAGACAGAAGAGCAGCTGTGAGTGGGTGAGTTTAAGAGTGCGGTAGTTTCCTGAGGGACTCGTTTACCTGGTGGGTTTCAGGCCACTGCACACGTCGGTGATGTACTGTCTCCAGAGGTGGTGCAGGGGGAGGAAGAGCTCGTACCTGGAGGTGGTCACACAGACGAGTCACCAACCACTGATGGTTCTTCTGCAGGAGCTTTCAAACTGGTGACCAACCTCTGGTGCTCCGGCCTAATGGTGAAGAGCTTCATCCTCCGTTTCTGGGCGGCGTTCATTCTGCTGCCTTTGCTTCTCCTCTTCACCTTCTCCTTCTTTGGTCTGGAGTATTCCAGCATCACGGCCTTGTAGCTCAGCGGGCTCGTTGCATCAGCTCCTCTGAAATTCCGAATGCTGCTCTTCAGGAACACCTGGGTACTCGTCTCAGCTTGGGATCTGCTCTGAGACTGGAGATGAACAAAGATCCTGAATCGTCCTTGTTAATCCGGCTTTGATTACACACCGACTAACAACTGACAACAGACCCACACCGTCCACACTTCTATGTCCCATCAGGCCTCCTTAAAGGGCTCCCAGGAGCCCTGAGACAGGTGACTCCAGGAGGCAGCTCAGGAAGACCCACTACAGACGTGAGACAGGAAGGATCCCTTGGAGATACCAAAGCCCCAGTGACAGACGCCCTGAAGCAAAGCTACAGACGCTCCGGGCTCATAGAGGAGGGAGGCATCTTCATGAACATGAACTCTGATTCCTAATGAAAGATCAGGGAAACTGAGGGCCAGACCAGAGAGAACCTGGCCAGAGAGCTGCAGGTTCAGCACTAATATATGGTAGAGGTCCAAGTGGTGCTGAACGGCGACACTCCTCTCTGTTAATGTATAGAAACATTTACATCACTCACTTACCTGTAAGCCAACAATCTTCCCCATTTCAAATGGAATCGTAGCTTGAACGAGTGATTCTGTTGAAGATTTCAGACATTTCTTCAGTTTAAGAACCGATAAGCTCGTATCTTGTATTTTAATACATTTTCTTCAGTTCTGAACAATGAGTTATTTTCGAAGCTATGTCAAAATGTTTTTAGAGAATCTCGAGGAGTTCAGCAACTACTGTAGAAAGGGCTCCAAATCGCCTGCGACGCGTTTCATGTCTAAAGAACTTTCGACTAAAGACTTTAATATGAACTGACCGGTCATCGCGTCGGTGCTGCGCCAGAAAACTCGAGTTTGTTTCGGGTTCTTCTTCTTCTGCGGCTGCTTTTCTTCTTCGCGTGTTCGTGTGCAGACGCCGATCGCCCTGTTGCTGCCCCCAGCGGTGAATCGGCCGCATTAACGCAACAGCGCGTCACGTGGTCAGAGAAAGGCGGATTCTTGCCTAAAAGAGTCCAGCGCGCAGCGCTTTGCGAGTGTTGAGGTATAAAATCGAACTTAGCTAAATGCCTGATCCCAAAGACTTTGTTTATTTTGTTACTATCTCTAATAATAATCTATTTATAGCACGTTGCTTTCAGATTAGCCTACTATCATGTTGATTTGGAATGGACAGCGCACTGCTGGGGTACCCTTGAGCAAGGAACGAACCTCTAAATGGTCCCAGAGGGCCCCTGCCATGAGCTGGGGCACCGGCCTCCACCTGGGACAGGTGTGTCCAGATGTGTGTGATGAAGAGCACCCGTCTCAGCCACACGGAACGTTTCTTTCCTTTTATTTGACAATCAAAATGACAAAGGAAAAAATGCTTAAAAACTACATTTCCCTTCTTCTCCTCTTGTTTTTATGGAAACTATCAGTAGTAAAACAAGCACATAAATATCCACCGAATACACAGAAACCCTCACAACCCTGATTGGATGATTCATCAGTGAAATTATGGAATTATGAAGAATGAACGGCCTTTTCAGTCCACAGGAGCTTTGTTAAAGAGACTCTCACACGTGCACATCACGTGCACATCACGTGCACATCTAGAAAATAAGTTTCCATCTTCGTGCCAGTGGTCTGAAGGGTTTTCCTCCTCCTCAAGCGTCACTTCAACCCCCAGCAGTTGCTGGACGGTTCTCAACGTGTCGCTCCTCCAGAACCCTGAAGGTTCTGCTGGAATCCACCGAGAGACTTGGACCTTTGATGGAGCATCCTGGACCAAGGCTGGGTGAGTCCCCCCTCCTCAGGAGGAGCGGACCACATCGCGACTCTGGGCGGTTCTCAGGGTCCATCATAACTTTGGAGTAACGTTTGTTCTTCTGTCCTCACGTAGAAACAGCTTCAGCATCCGTTTGGTACCTGGGAGCTGTTCTACTGGACCTCACTGCTGCTTGTTCTGGTTCCTGTCCAGCAGCTCCACACGATCTGGGTTTACTAATGAAGATGACCCAAATGTCAGCTGGTATCCTGGTTCTGATTCACTTCAGCAAGGTTGCTTTGTTCCTGGGCCACCGCTGGTCCTGTTCTGGGCAGCACTGGTCCTGTTCCTGGGCCACCGCTGGCCCTGTTCCTGGGCCAGCACTGGTCCTGTTCCTGGGCCACCGCTGGCCCTGTTCCTGGGCCAGCACTGGTCCTGTTCCTGGGCCTCGTAGCGCTGCTCTGACACGTGTCCCTGATCCTGGTCAGGACCTGGTCCAGCTTCATTTGGCCTGGACCGCCTGACTGAACAACGTGATTTGGGCTGAAGTTTGGGGCTTTTGTTTCAGAGTCTTTGAAACACCTCTTGGACTCCAACAACACAACTCTGGGACAAAGAGCTTCAGAGAGACCAAAAGAGTGACACAAAGTAACAAAAGGCAACAAAAAGCCAACAAAAAGCCAAACAAAAAGTAAACAAAAGGTAACAAAAGGTAAGATGTGAGGAAGCCCAAATGGAAGCAACACCAGAAATATGAACACATACATCCACAGTTGTGTGGAGTGTGTGTATGAGTGTGTGTGTGAGTGTGTGTGTGTGTGTGTGTGAGAGTGTGTGGGTGTGAGTGTGTGGGTGTGAGTGTGTGGGTGTGTGTGTGTGAGAGTGTGTGGGTGTATGAGTGTGTGAGTGTGAGTGTGTGGGTGTATGAGTGTGTGAGTGTGAGTGTGTGGGTGTGTGTGTGTGAGAGTGTGTGGGTGTATGAGTGTGTGAGTGTGAGTGTGTGGGTGTGTGTGTGTGAGAGTGTGTGGGTGTATGAGTGTGTGAGTGTGAGTGTGAGTGTGTGTATGAGTGTGTGTGTGTGTGTGTGTGAGAGTGTGGGGTGATGAGTGTGTGAGTGTGAGTGTGTGTGTGTGTGTGTGTGTGTGTGGGTGTATGAGTGGGTGTGGGTGTGTGTGTGTGTGAGAGTGTGGTGTGTGTGTGTGTATGTGTGTGTGTGTGTATGAGTGTGTGTGTGTATGAGTGTGTGTGTGGTATGAGTGTGTGTGTGTGTCAGCCCTGCATGGTTTAAGTGAGGGTGTTTGTGTAGCTGACAGAGCAGCTCCTCCTCGGTGGGCTCCTGGACCTGGGACCTGGAGGAGGAGACCCGTCAGGACAGGGGTTAGGGTCAGGGACCAGGGTCAGGGACCAGGGTCAGGACCAGGACAGAGACTGCAGCGACCGTGTGTAACATACTTGAAGATCAGCTGGACGGAGGTTTCGTATCGGATCCTCTCCACATCTGTGTTGGGAGCAGCTGTGGCTTCGGTCCCATCTGTAGATGAAGTTCTGCCAGAAAGAAAATTGATGAGGTCAGAAAGGTCCTGGAACCAGAGTGGACCAGGACACGTGCTGGTGTCCCCCTGAGGAGGAACTGACGTATCGATCCTGACTTTAGCCACATTAACTGAGCTTCCAGAGCAGAAGAACTCTGAGGTTCCTCTGGATCATCTTCCACCTGAGGACCACCTTTGATGACATAATCTGAATGACCACAACTTTAAACCTTAGACCCCAGCCCCCCATGACCAGCAGGCCTTACTGGTTTACCTGGTTTAACTGGTTTACTGGTGAACTGACCTCCAGGATGAGAGCAACAAACAGGTTGACCCACATCACCGAGGACGTCAGCCACCAACACACGAAGTAGATCTTGGACCATCTGGAGAGAAGGAGGACACCTTCAAGCAGCTTCAACCCTCACACACACCCTCACCTCCCCCCCCCCCCCACACACACACACACTCATCCACACACACACACACACCCACCACACACACTCAGCCTCACACACACCCTCTCTCTTTCTCTCTCACACACCCCCCCCACACCCCCCCCACACACACACACTCCCCCCCCCACAACACACACACACACTCATCCACACACACACACACACACTCAGCCTCACACACACACTCTCTCTTTCTCTCTCACACCCCCCCCCCACCCCCAACCCCCACCCCCACCCTCACACTGCCCCCCACCCCCACACACACACACCCTCACACTGCCCCCCCCCACCTTCACCCCCCACCCTCACACACACACCCTCACCCTCACACTGCCCCACCCCACCCCCCCACCCTCACACACACACCCTCACCCTCACACACCCCACCCCCCCACCCTCACACACACACCCTCACCCTCACACTGCCCCCCCCCCCACCTTCACCCTCAACCCCCCCCCCCCCCCCCCCACCCCCCCACCCTCACCCTCACCCCCCCCACCCTCACCCTCACCCTAACACTGCCCCCCCCCCACCACCCTCAACCCCCCCGCCCCCCCACCCCCCCACCCTCACACACACACCCTCACCCTGTGGTGTATCGGCTGTAGGCGTCCAGGAAGGCCTGCCAGTTGTTGACGATCATGACGTCGTACAGCAGAATGATGGAGGCCTGATGATGGAGGACACCTGTGGTTAGTCCTGTCCCTAACCCTGTCCTGAGGGCTTTTGTCCTGGAGCAGCTCAGCCTCTAGGCCAGAGCTCGTCCGCCCCGTTCCTACGAGGGCCACGATCCACACCTGCTTCTGTCCCCCCCAGTAGAAAGTGGGAGCTCTGGTGGAAGCAGTTGGTCTTACTGGTGTGGTGGATGGGGGCCCTCGTTGGACCAGGTCAATGACCCCCGCTGTTGGGGGTTAGGGTTGGGGACAAGGGTGGGGACAGGGGCAGGAACAGGAACAGTGACAGGGACAGGGGCAGGAACAGGGGCAGGGACAGGGACAGGACCAGGGACAGGAACAGGAACAGGAACAGGGGCAGGAACAGGGCCAGGAACAGGGACAGGGACAGGAACAGGGACAGGGGCAGGGACAAGGGTGGGGACAGGGTCAGGGGTGGGGACAAGGGTGGGGACAGGGGCAGGGACAAGGACAGGAACAGGGGCAGGAACAGGGACAGGAACAGGGGCAGGGACAGGGACAGGAACAGGGACAGGGGCAGGAACAGGGACAGGAACAGGGGCAGGAACAGGGACAGGGGCAGGGGTGGGGACAGGGGCAGGGATAAGGACAGGGACAGGGGCAGGAACAGGGACAGGAACAGAGACAGGAGCAGGGGCAGGAACAGGGGCAGGAACATGGGCAGAAACTGGGACAGGGGCAGGAACAGGGCCAGGGGCAGGAACAGGGCCAGGGGCAGGGACAGGGGCAGGAACATGGGCAGGAACAGGGCCAGGGGCAGGAACAGGGCCAGGGGCAGGAACAGGGCCAGGGGCAGGGACAGGGGCAGGAACAGGGCCAGGGGCAGGAACAGGGCCAGGGGCAGGGACAGGGGCAGGAACAGGGCCAGGGGCAGGAACAGGGCCAGGGGCAGGGACAGGGGCAGGAACAGGGCCAGGGGCAGGAACAGGGCCAGGGGCCAGACCTTTATTAAGTTCTTCTCTTGGAGTTTAACTTGACGCCGTTTTGAACTTTACAGGTGATTTGCATGAGAAGCAGGTAAACGTTCGTCCCTGAATCATTTGGTCTCAGTCCAACATTGAATTCAGGTTGTGGACTCACAGCAAAGTCATCGAAGTTGTTGGGCCAGTAGCCCAACTGCTCGTAGGTCCCACACTCGGAGCTGAAGTTGGACGTGCCGTTCTCCTGGGTCTGGTTGGACAGCAAACTGTCCAAAACGAGGAAAATCGACCAGAAAATGCGGATTAGCCCAGATGGAACTGATGAGACCCAAAGACAGGAGGACACAGCCGTCCTGCCAAAAGCTCTTACACAACCGTCCTCAAACATCACATCAGGGTACAACAGAGGACTAATAGTCAAGGACGATGAGGTCTTAGGAATGAATGACCCGGGGTAGCTAAAGGCGACCTTTTGACCTTTGTACAAGCCTCTTGTCTGTCCTGCACTGGTTGACCATGATGCTAACAGTGGCGCTAGCAGCCACAGCTAATGAAGGTGTGACGATTCACACACACCATTGTGAGTCACGTCCTCGTTCTTAGTACTAAACACACAACTGAAGGTGTCCCGGATGTGACCGAAGACACGGAGACACTATGATGTGTGTCCAGGGTCCATCAGACCCATCTTACAGCATCTCTGGAGGAGGTTTGATGACTCCCTCGAACAGCCAGATCCCAAAGACAGCATAGACATAATACACCACCTGCACACAGCAAGAAGAGGGACAGGACAGAGGACAGGAGTCAGGCAGGGACGAGCAGACGTCCCTGTGCGGGTCTGTGTCCACGTGTGTGTCAGAGAGGCTCTGGGACGTTTGTGAGCGGAGCTTTTGGAGCAGGTCAACTCACCACCAGGATTCCTGCAAACGCTCGGAGGTTCTTCACCAGGTCCAACAACGTTGCTGGCCACCAACGCCATGAGCTGGACCAGGACAGAGACACAGCAGCACTTTAGTGTCCACACAGCAGCACTTTAGTGTCCACACACAGCAGCACTTTAGTGTCCACACAGCAGCACTTTAGTGTCCACACACAGCAGCACTTTAGTGTCCACACACAGCAGCACTTTAGTGTCCACCACACAGCAGCACTTTAGTGTCCACACACAGCAGCACTTTAGTGTCCACACCACAGCAGCACTTTAGTGTCCACACAGCAGCTGTCCACACAGCAGCACTTTAGTGTCCACACAGCAGCACTTTAGTGTCCACACCAGCAGCACTTTAGTGTCCACACAGCAGCACTTTAGTGTCCACACACAGCAGCACTTTAGTGTCCACACAGCAGCACTTTAGTGTCCACACACAGCAGCACTTTAGTGTCCACACAGCAGCACTTTAGTGTCCACACAGCAGCACTTTAGTGTCCACACACAGCAGCACTTTAGTGTCCACCACACAGCAGCACTTTAGTGGTCCACACACAGCAGCACTTTAGTGTCCACACAGCAGCACTTTAGTGATCTAGGGCAGGGGTGGGGAACCCTTTTCATATCGAGGGCCATTTCAATTTTCATAAAGTCCTCCGAGGGCCATACTATTATGAACACATAGCTAGGGATGCAAAAAAAGACAAAGAAAAGTCTATAACCACTGTGTTGCTAAGTCTCATGATTGCTGCATTTGAGTTTGAATTATTTATTTAGCACACATGCATATAAAATCACCAAAAAAATAGAATTAAATGACAAACAAGTAAAATATGTTTTCATGATCATACAAAACAATAAAAAAGAGGTGCAGAGTTGAGGCAAGAGACCCGTAAGGGCCTGTTCGAGGCCTCTACTCACAAAAACTGCAATACAACAAGATAATCAAGAAAATAAATGAAGAAAGATAGACAATAATAATAACTAGAAAGCACTCGGAGAGCACAGACCTCCGCCAAGCGCAACAATTCCTGGCATATTGTGATTTCCACCATAAATATTAGTCCCACATATACTTTGACTACATATTTAGATTCCTTGACCATAAAACATACCGTTAGCCACTGGAATCATAACAATATATGTCTTAGTTAAGTAGTTATTCACGAAAAAAAAATTCACACTTTGAAACAATTTTACTTTGTCCGGCGCGAGCGCCTCAGCGGCGGCTACGAGGCGCGTTCACGAACTCTTCTTCGGCGTGAGGTTTCAGCTTCGTGGCTATTAATGCACTCATCACAAAACTTGCACGCGTAATATTCTCTCTGTCGGTACATGGTCGTGTGAAAGCTGCTTGTTGAGCCTCCAAACGCCGACGAAGAGCGTTAATTTTATCCAAACTCATCTGTCCTTTCAACTCGTCAAGTTTAGCGTGTTTCGCTATGCATTTTTCGTCCGTGTCAATCAGTCCAGCCCACTACGTACATCACATGCTGTGTTCACTGACCCTGACCTTGACTCGGACATAACAAAACCGTCTGTTTTATCTCAGAAAACGGGAAAATATTTCCTCGTTACGAAAGAAATGTCAGGATACGAAAGGCAAAAATACGCTACCGCTGCTACTCGCAGCTCGCGGAGTTTAGCGAACGGTCCCACTGTATAAGTGCACATATAAAATATAAAAATCTTATTGCGTTGCGGGCCGGTAGAAA
>NC_042297.1:78277-98194 GCF_901000725.2 Takifugu rubripes
ACCTTCAGGCTCTGGTCCTGTCTGTCCTTGAATGGTTCTGATCACTCCCGACTAGATTTACTGATCCAACACGGACTCATAATATCCTCCATCAGACCCTGAAGCACAGCTAGAACTCTAACTAACCCTAACTCTAACTAACCCTAACCATGACTAACCCTAACTCCCAACCATAACTAACCCTAACTCCAGCTCTAAGTAAACCTATCTATTACTTACCCCAACTCTAACTTACCCTAACGCTAACTAACTCTAACCAACTCTAACTTACCCCAACTCTAAGTAACCCTAACTATAACTTACCTTAACTCTAACTTACCTTAACTCTAACTTACCTTAACTCTAACTTACCTTAACTCTAACTTACCCTAACTCCAGCATGTGTGTCATTAGGGTTAGGGTTAGGGTTAGGGGGTACCTGTCCTACAGGAGCAACATCTTTGATGGGTTCCTCACGGTGCTCCTCCTGGTAACACCACTGCTTCATCGTGTGTGTGTGTGTGTGTGTGTGTGTGTGTGTGTGTGTGTGTGTGTGTGTGTGTGTGTGTGTGTGTGTCTGACCGTGCTAATAGCTGCTCTGTAGAAACTCTTCACTTTCACCAGGTTTAGGACCGTCAGCACCGCCTCCACACGCACGTGTTGCCTGACAGAGATCCAGAGAGTGAGGAAGAGCTGGTGTTGTTATCTAGTGTGTGTGTGTGTGTGTGTGTGTGTGTGTGTGTGTGTGTGTGTGTGTGCGTGTGTGTGTGTGTGTTTACTCAGCAGTCTGGTCTCCAAGGCAGGACAGGACCTGGAAAGCAGCTCTGATTCCCAGTCGTCTCCTGATGATGGACGTTTGTACGGACATCTGAAAGGATGGAAACGTTTCATCGCCAACGGCAACAGGGAAACAACAGTAACACCAAACGTCCACACAACCGTCACCGTGGGAGACGCTAATGTAGCTAATGAAGACTAATAATGTAGCACCTAAGCTTAGCATAGGTGAGTAAATCTGGTGAAGCCTGCTGATAGAAGGTGCTGCTGTGACGGTGGAAGACAGCAGAACTGACATCGAGGTCTGTCCGTGCGTCTGTGGAGTCACTCACCAGTAAATACCCTCTGAACTGGTTGTAGATGATAGCAGTCAGCAAGTTCATGAGGACAGTAGGTTCCTGCCAGGGAGCAGCGCACGTTTGGTGTGAAATGCAGCTCAGCAGCAACCTGCTGCGACCATTGCTAAAGCTCCGCTCACCGATCACGCTGAAGGCCATGAAGAAGATTGGCGTAGCTCCGGTTCAGAGAGTAGGCCGGCAGCATCACTGCGGCGAAAGAAAGCAGGTTACTCTTTCAAAAGAAGCCTCTTCGTGGTGCGTCTGAGGCTGCGCCGCTACCGTCAGGGTTGTTGGCGGTGGTCAGCAGCACCAGCAGGGACGTGAGCGCCGTGGGGAGGTTCCGGAAGTGCAAGTTCCACTCCTCGTTTTTCTCAGGATCCTGAAGAACCACAAACAACCAAAGTCACTTCATCATGTAAGACAGAGGTGCCAAACTCAAATACCCAGTGGGCCCAAATTCAAAACTGGGACCAAGTCACGGGCCAACATTGATATTTATTGAAAAAAAATCTTTCTCCAGCTAAAACAGGGAACCTTTCAATGTATATATATTTAATAAAATACCAGAGGGCCAGCTCTAATAGTCAATTGGTATGGCCAAATATTATTACATTGCGGGCCAAATTTGGCCCACGGGCCAGAGTTTGACACCTGTGCTGTAAGAGATGCTGCTTTAGACTGGGTTAAGCTCAGAACCAAGAGGAGGACCCACCTCGGTCTTAGCAAAGAGCAGCATGCCGATCATGGTGAAGAGGCAGAGGTGCAGGGCCAGCAGCAGGATGACACTGCAGGGGCAGGAAGGGGCTTTTACTGACCCACCAGCAGCACAGCTCTCAACAATGTCTGACAAGTTCTTTCTGGGAGAACTAAGGAACAAACTTCCTGCCGGTTAATGCAGATATGGTATATTGGACCAGTCTGGCCTCCGGGTGGCGATGGTTCCTCCTCTGAGCTTAAACAAATGGTGAGGTGTTTGCAGATACCTGGCGATCTCCGGCAAAGTCCTCTTGATGCACTTCAGCGTCTTTTTCATGAGAGACGAGTTTTGCAGGAGGAAAAACGGTCGCAAAAGTCGACGAACTCTCAGTCTCTAAATAAAGAAGTGAGCTCAGTACAGGTTGTCCTGTGGACACCAGGCGGTCCTTAAAGGACCAATGAGACAGAATCTTGTTTCTGAAGGACGCAGGAAGCCACCACCCTTAGCTGAAGCCTGACCATCACTAACGGGCCAGAAGAGCTTGTTGACGTCCTCTTGCGTCTCACCTCATCACACATCATGCTGACAGACAACATCCAGTCGATGACGGAGACTGAGATCACCACCAGGTAGCCGATCAGCCACTTGTTCTTTCGGAACTCGTCCCAACCAATCAGGTAACTCTGGGGGTCGGATCAAAGCGTCAGTCTGAACCAGCGAGCGTGTCGGCGACACACTGGAACCCGGAGAACACGACAACACGGCGTTTACCTTCACAGCAAGATCTAGAGCGAAGACCACCAGGCAGACGAGCTCAACACTTTCGGTGGCCCCACAGGGGGGGTTCAGGTGAGTGGAGCGCCGTCGGGGGTCTGAGGAGAGGGACAGGGAGGAGGGGCGCTCTACGAAGGCCAGCAGCAGCACCACAGCGATGGTCAGACCCAAACACCTGAGGAAGACACGAGGACGACATGAATCAACCCCCTTCAGAAGGACTCTGCTCCACAAGGAGACAGAGGTGGGGGGTCGTGAAGGTGTGAGGTGCGGTTACCACTGGCACAGCGTAGAGTAGTAGCAACGGTACAAGCGGAGCGACCTGACATCCACTCGGTGGTTGATGGAGCGATACTGGAGCAACCGAGACACAAAAACTACCGTCACACAGGGAACAAAGTGCTGAGTGAAGATGAAAGAGGTCAAAATTCAGCTAGCACATTAGCATTAGCATGAAGAGTGAAATAAGAAAAGAGGTTCAGCAGCACGAAGGTCGACGTGCTGCTGCTGCTGCTGCTGCTGCTGCTGCTGCCGATGCTACTGGAGCTTGTGCAACAGTAGCAGTAGTAGTAGCAACAACAATAGCAGCAACAGTAGCAGCGGCAGCAGTCAGGCTACAGAGAGCATCGCTGCCTTCTGCTTACTGGCCTCATCTGAACTCTGACTCGGGCTGCCCTAAACTGGGAGTTCTGCTTAAACTGGGAGTTCTGCTTAAACTGGGAGTTCTGTTTGGAGCCGTCAGCACTAACAACTGACCTCAGACTGGGATGAATGCAAAACAACATAAAGTTGCTGTAGAACATTTAGCAACAAATCGTTTGGAACACTGTAAAACCGAAAGCATTGTTCCGAGCAGCAGGAATTCTTCTCCTGGGAGCTGAATTCCTGAGCAGCAGCAGAGAAGAAGCGTCCTACCTGGATGGCATCCTCGATGAAGACCACAGCTTGCTGGATGTCGCGGTCTTCGTCACCTGTGGACGGTGGCGAACGTGAGAACAACAAAACCATCTGAGGCGGCGTTCACATGTCCCCAACAGCTGGGAATACTGCGGCTGGCTCCAGCTCCGGCTATATAAGGAAGCCATGTGACACAGCTCCCTCACTGAAGGCGGCGTCTTCACATGTTGTCAGTGGAACTTGTCCGTTGGGATGAGGAAGTTTGTCTTGCCTGGAGGCTACATGGCACACGGCAGAATTCCGTGTTTCTGGAGGTTTTTTTCCGTTGGGTGATGAGTGTGTGCCGTCATTCGCCTGTCGTCCGCACCTCTGCTCACATGTGTGCGTGCACGTTTGTAGAGAGGCTAAAGGCTAATTCATGCTGAAGCCAGCGGCTATCATATGTACACACAAATGGCTGCAGCTACACAGGTAATAACAGATAATCAACCGGGAATTCAGAGTGGCTAATTCTTCAGAGTCTTAGTTTCTCTCAAAAATAGCTTCATTATTTTAAAATAGGACCTAAAATGTTTAAGCTTAGCATAGAACAAAGCTGGATTATAAGACAGTGTGCTATTGTTAACATTTAATGCTTCACCTCACAACAGGCGCAGCTCTGCCCCACCCCCTCGAGCCCTGGGGCATTTTTAAAGGGTAATAAGATGTATCATCCCCGGGGTGGTATTATGATAAAATGGTATCTATAAAGTCTTCAGAAGTTTTACAGGACCCACTCAGGTCCACCTTGCTGTGCCCCCCCCCCCCCCCCCCCGCTGTCCTCGTCCCAGCGGTGCTGCTGCGCCCTCTAATGGCGCCGCGGGGAAGAGCAACATTAGCAAGTTGTAAAACCGGTGCCTCGATGATCTGAATTACACAAAGTCGTTAAAAATGTCGCTATTGCTACGATGCCTCGAGTATTCGTAGCAATTAAATTAAAGCGCAACAAGCGAGCACAGAAATTCAGAATGAAACTGCTGAGTTTCTCCTGGTGGTGCGTGAATGCACCCCCCCCCCCGCCCACACACACACACACACACACACACACACACACACACACACACACACACACACACACACACACACACACACACGTACGTAACTGTGAGGAAAAACACAGAAGATCAGCAGTATTGACAACAACCACATCTACATCTGTAAAGCTGGTGTGTGTGTGTGTGTGTGTGTGTGTGTGTGTGTGTGTGTGTGTGTGTGTGTGTAGGCCACAGGATGTGTCAGAGCGTCAGTGGTTGTAGGTGCATCTGACAGAGCAACACTCCCAACGGCTGAAGCGTCTGAGCGACACCTCTGACACAGACGTGAAGCTGCTCCATCTCTCACAGCCAGAAGCTCTCAGAGAGCTCCTCTTCTCTAATTAACCAACTAATCACCTTATATAATCAGAAACGATGCCAATGACACACGGGTCGGCCTGGCCTGATCTCCAGTCGCCCACACAAGCGGCTCTTCTGGTTCAGCAGCTGCTCCCAGATGTTGGGGCTGAGGAGCCGAGGAACCCCCTCAGGCTGATCTTTGGTTGGAACAGATGCAGATCAATAAAGAGGAATCAGACCTGATTCCTGGATGAGGTGACGTGCTGGTGAATGTTCCCACTCATCCAGGATTAGAGGAAGACTAACTGGTGACCTCTATAAACCCTACTGGTTTACTGAAGGCTGTCACTGGTAACCAGCTTTACTACAGGGGGCTCATCCTGGTCACCATGTGGTGGTGGGTGTCAGCCATGCTGGATCTATCTGGGGACCAGAAGGAGAACGTTGTGATGGCGTCCCTCACAGTTGATCAGGAGCGTCCAGCAGGGCCGCCCCAGCAGGTGACCCGGCAGAGCCGCCCCGGTAGAGCCGCCCCGGTAGAGCCGCCCCTGCAGAGCCGCCCCAGCAGGTGACCCGGCAGAGCCGCCCCAGTAGAGCCGCCCCGGTAGAGCCGCCCCGGTAGAGCCGCCCCTGCAGAGCCGCCCCGGTAGAGCCGCCCCGGCAGAGCCGCCCCTGCAGAGCCGCCCCTGCAGAGCCGCCCCAGCAGGTGACCCGGCAGAGCCGCCCCAGTAGAGCCGCCCCGGTAGAGCCGCCCCGGTAGAGCCGCCCCTGCAGAGCCGCCCCGGCAGAGCCGCCCCAGCAGGTGACCCGGCAGAGCCGCCCCAGTAGAGCCGCCCCGGCAGAGCCGCCCCGGCAGAGCCGCCCCTGCAGGTGACCCTGCTCAGGGTCTCCAGTGATGGTCGCTTTAGAAACGGGCCCCACTGGAGAACTGGCTCAGCTTTCTGACAGGGTTCAGGCGGAGGGGGGCATGGTCCAGGACAGGTCCTCCTTGACTCTCTGTCCACCAGCATCCCAGTGACGGTGGTGGACATGTAGCTCTTCCTCTACCCTGTCTGTGGTCTCAGAGACATCCAGGTCCAGGTTGGGTCCAGACAGGCCGTCCATCTACCTGTGTAGAGTAGGCAGCCTCAGCACCACCGGACCATCTGGTGTCGGTACTGTGTCGGGCGGGACAGTCACGTGTCCAGGAGAGGACTTCAGACACAACCTTGGGGGGTCCAGTGTGAGGTGTGTGGCCCAGCAGTCAGGTTCGCAACACAAGGCAACACCTTCATTAAGGTGATGTGACAATCAGAGATCCTGGTGTTTGACCAGCGTCAGTGTCTACTGTAACTATTAAGGTAACTATTAGTTACTAATAGATCAACTATTAATGTAACAATTACAGTAACTGATAGATCAATTATTAATGTAACAATTACAGTAACTGATAGATCAACTATTAATTTAACAATTACAGTAACTGATAGATCAACTATTAATGTAACAATTACAGTAACTGATAGATCAACTATTAATGTAACAATTACAGTAACTAAGAGATCAACTATTAATTTAACAATTAGAGGAAATATTAGAGTAACTATCAAAGTAACTAATAAATCAACTATTAATGTAAGAATTTGAGTAACTATTAGAGTAACTCAGAGTAACTAATAAATCAACTATCACAGTAACTCAACTATCACAGTCCTAGTCCTAGTCCGAGTCCGAGTCCGAGTCCGAGTCCGAGTCCTAGGACTCGGACTCGGACTCGTGGTGTTACAGGAGCCACCGTGCGAGTTGTAAACGAATGTTAAACATTAACTGATCAATCAGTGAATCATAAAAAACTGCTGCTGTTAATTACTACGGCGTAATTATGCGAACCCACAACATGTAGACGTCTGTGTAAACACGTATGTACAGGTGAAACACGCGCACATGGAGCTGTGGACACACATCATCCCAGAGTCCACCTGTCCTCACAGGGTCCACCTGTCCTCACAGGGTCCACCTGTCCGGACAGAACCAGAGAACTCACCTGTTTCATGCTCGATCTCGGACGTCCGCCTGCTCACCGGCTCCTCGGCAGACTCCGAGCCGGACCACGACCTATAAATCTGGTTTACAGACCCGCTCAGCAGGCGGTCCGTCTCCATGTAGCCGACCAACTGTTGCTTCCGTCGCCTCCGGATCGATGTGAAGGTGAAGCTTCGGTCGGCACCGGCGGTTCTGAGCTGCGCGGGTCTGAGACGACAGAAATGTGTTTTAGGAAGTTCCTGTCGAGGCGCTCCTCCTCCTCCTCCTCCTCCTCCTCCTCCTGCGGCTTCAAACTCCTCCTCCAGCTCCACACACGAGTCACGGTGTCACCGGTGAGTGAGGCAGGCAGAACCAGGACCACAACAGGACCAGAACAGGACCAGAACCAGAACCACAACAGGACCAGAACCAGAACCACAACAGGACCAGAACAGGACCACAGCAGCACCAGAACAGGACCAGAACCAGGACCACAACAGGACCACAACCAGGACCACAACAGGACCAGAACCAGAACCACAACAGGACCAGAACAGGACCACAGCAGGACCAGAACCAGAACCACAACAGGACCAGAACCAGCTGGGAAGTCTGGGACTGCAGGTACGATCAGTGCTGCTCTCACAGGAAATGTGAAACCTTATTATTATTATTATTATTATTATTATTATTATTATTATTACTAGTAGTAGTAGTAGTAGCAGCAGCACTGTTGTTGTCCATATTTGGATATTACTGATATTATTTAAAATTGTAATATGACATCTTCTTCTCCATTTGGCTGTTCCCCTCAGGGGCCACCTCGGGGGGCCACCTCGGGGGGCCACTCTCTCCATCTGACCAGACCTTCTATATCTTCTTCTTCTTCTTCTCCTCTCACACCAACGGACTTCAGATCCTCGTTCTCCACAACCATAAACCTCCTCTTTGCTCTGGGCCTCCTGCCTGGCCGTTGAAGCTCAGCATCCTGCTCCTGATGGATCCACCCTCCCTCCTCTGTCCATGTCCAAACCATCTAACATCTCCCTCTGATCTTCTCCACACTTTCACCTGCTCTGGACCCTAAATACCTCAAGTCGCCCACCTTCTTTGTCTCCACTCCCAGAATCCTCCATGTTTCGACTAACCTTCGTTCCTGGCCTTTGTGGGTCACCTCCACCTGCAAACATCATGTTCCTGTCTGAACTCATCTGTCGGCCTCCTTTATCACCACAGTGAAACCTTCATGAAGCCACAGAGGTGTCCCACAGCAAGAAGGTTCTGAACTGGGAGGGGTTTCCATGGTCCAGGTACTCCAGCCAGACCTTCAGGTGGGACAGGTGACTGAGAGTGAGGGTTTGGTCTACTCGTGGGCCCTGTCATGAGCTGGTGACCTGTGCCGGGTCCACCCCCCCCTCACCTGAGGGCAGCTGGGAGGGGCAAAGCAGCAGAAGATGGTTGGACAGCATCTAAATGTAGATGTTTGTTCCATAAATTCCACTTGAGTTACTTGGAAGCCACATTTTTACTCCTGTTTTAAAGACGAGGAGGAAGTTCAGCGTTTGAGCTTTTAGAGCGACTGACAGCAGGAATTCAGGTTCAGCTGTTCACCTGTACCAGTGAGCCAAGGCCCCGCACCGTCTGTGATTACAGGCAACAGCACGTGTGTTTGTGGGACGTCAAAGGTGCGAGCTAGAAGCCTGTCCTGGCTGGTTGGGACTGAACCAGGACACACCTGGTCACACCTGGTCAACGCCCATCCAAGCACAGCAGTGGCTTCAGGTCCAGGTGGCCTAACCCTCTGTGCCAGTCCTGGAGGACAGTCCTGGAGGACAGCCCTGGACATTCATGTCCTCTCCTGTAGGGTCGGTGCGTTCATCCGGCCCGGAGGAGCACCACAAGCTCTTGACTGGCCCCAGGTGGGGCTGGGCAGGTAAAGACCTTTCTAAAGGGATCTATACAGGTAACAGAACAAAGTTTCCATAGAGACCAACATTTTAACGCACAGGAACGTTTATTTGACAGCAAAGGTTCCAACGTCGAGAAGAACTTGGACAACCATCTGCAGCTGTTACTGATTCTGGACTTTGGTTTCCAACTGAGAGACCTCGGAGGGAAAAAAGACAAGCGTCAAATAAGGTGAGTGATGGCTCCAACAGCTCCTGCTGGAGCTACCTTCCTCCACCTCAGAGCCACACCCACCTGGCTGTCGATGCATCTGAACTGCCAGCCCCAGCGGGGTGTCGTAGAGGAAGGGTCGAAGGTCAAAGCGGTTGTCATCGGGACTGTAGCTCTCGGCGTGGTAGGCCGGTGTCAATGTTGTCATCTTGTGACGGTTGACTGAATACATCCAGAAGAAGTGTTTCACCTTCTGGGCCACCTGTGCAGCAAGCCCAGCGTGGTCATTACTGGGTTCTCCTGGGTTCTCCTAAAACCTGGCGACTCCAGCTTGGCTAATAACATATAGAAGAGCCACAGCGGCGGAGGAGCAGGACACTGACCTCCACAGGTGACAGCAGATCCTTCCACAGGTGAATGAGTTTACAGAACATACTGAAGGGGCCACACATGGAGATCTTCCTGAGCCGTCCAATCACAGACAGCTCCGAGTAGGTCATCTTCATGTCTGCCTGACAAAAGAAGACTTCTGTCAATACAGGGGGGAGGATCCTGAGGACACGGGGACGAGCGGAGCGTCTGAGCCACCCACACGGGCAGCACACAGCTACCGCGGACGCCAGAGAAGGTCAAAGGTCTCTGTTACCTCGTCTGTTTGGGACACTTGTCCATCTTTGAGTGGCTCCAGTTCGGCGGTGGGTGGCGCCGTCAGGATGCTGCAGGAGACGACCCTGATGTGACTGGAGAGCTTCAGGACGCGTCATTGAGCGTCCTGACTGCCACCAGCAGGAAACTCACCCTCTCAGGCTGCTCAGCTGGAAGGTCTCGACGCAGTAAAAACAGGAAGTTCTTCAGATCCGCCTTGCTGATGCCTCCGATGGGGTTGATGTCAGCACTCGAACAGTCGTACTTTGTGAAATATCCTGTCAGACTGAGCAGAACGTCGTTCTACTGTCAGAGGCTGTGCAGGGTTCCCAACTAGCAGCACGTTCTTCTGCTTGAGGGAGCACGGCGGACTCAGCAGCGATACCTCTCATCCACGTTAGCGGAGCCCAGCACCAGCAGGCCACCTGGCCGCCCCCGGGACCACAGACTCAGCTGGGCAAACAGGTAGGCCAGCACCATCCTGACCCTGGCCTGGGGAGACAGGGGGACAGGGACGTGTGTGGAGACAGCGCGGCGTCAGCGGGACCAACCACCAGAGCGACGGAGGCAGAGCCTGAGCGCTGACCTGCACGTTCTGCAGAGCCAGGTTCTCCCTCCGGCTCCCCCCGTTCACCCCAAACTGGGGCCACTTCCCAGTGACGGCCGAGAAGATTCCCAGGATGCTCCTGACGGCCAGGTCGATGTTGATGGTCATGTGTGTGCTGAAAACCAGGAAGCACACGCATCAAACACGCATCAAACACACAGTAAACAAGCAGCAAACACGCAGCAAACACGCATCATACACGCATCATACACGCATCAAACACGCATCATACACGCATCAAACACGCAGCAAACACGCATCATACACGCAGCAAACACGCAGCAAACAAGCAGCAAACACGCATCATACACGCATCAAACACGCATCATACACGCATCAAACACGCATCAAAACACGCAGCAAACACGCAGCAAGCAAGCAGCAAACACGCAGCAAACACGCATCAAACAAGCAGCAAACACGCAGCAAACACGCATCATACACGCATCAAACACGCAGCAAACACGCATCAAACACGCAGCAAACACGCATCATACACGCATCATACACGCATCAAACAAGCAGCAAACACGCATCATACACGCATCAAACACGCATCAAACACGCATCAAACACGCAGCAAACACGCAGCAAACACGCATCATACACGCAGCAAACACGCATCAAACACGCATCGAACACGCAGCAAACACGCAGCAAACACGCATCAAACACGCAGCAAACACAAGTCTTTAATGATTAAACAAACACAATAGAATAACGCAACAGTGCTACTACTACTGCTGCTGCTGCTGTCCCCTGTGTCCTCCTGCTGTCTCCTGCGTACTCCTGCTGTCCCCTGTGTACTCCTGCTGTCCCCTGCGTACTCCTGCTGTCCCCTGTGTCCTCCTGCTGTCTCCTGCGTACTCCTGCTGTCCCCTGCGTACTCCTGCTGTCTCCTGTGTACTCCTGCTGTCCCCTGCGTACTCCTGCTGTCCCCTGCGTACTCCTGCTGTCTCCTGTGTACTCCTGCTGTCTCCTGCGTACTCCTGCTGTCTCCTGTGTACTCCTGCTGTCCCCTGTGTACTCCTGCTGTCCCCTGCGTACTCCTGCTGTCTCCTGCGTACTCCTGCTGTCTCCTGTGTACTCCTACTGTCTCCTGCTGTCCCGTGTACTCCTGCTGTCCCCTGCGTACTCCTGCTGTCTCCTGTGTCCTCCTGCTGTGCCCTGCGTACTCCTGCTGTCTCCTGCTGTCTCCTGCGTACTCCTGCTGTCTCCTGTGTACTCCTGCTGTCTCCTGCTGTCCCCTGTGTACTCCTGCTGTCTCCTGCGTACTCCTGCTGTCTCCTGCTGTCCCCTGTGTACTCCTGCTGTCTCCTGCTGTCTCCTGCTGTCCCCTGTGTACTCCTGCTGTCCCCTGTGTTCCCCTGCGTACTCCTGCTGTCCCCTGCGTACTCCTGCTGTCTCCTGTGTCCTCCTGCTGTCTCCTGCTGTCTCCTGTGTACTCCTGCTGTCTCCTGCTGTCCCCTGTGTACTCCTGCTGTCTCCTGCGTACTCCTGCTGTCCCCTGTGTACTCTTGCTGTCCCTGTGTACTCCTGCTGTCCCCTGCGTACTCCTGCTGTCCCCTGCGTACTCCTGCTGTCCCCTGTGTACTCCTGCTGTCCCCTGCGTACTCCTGCTGTCTCCTGTGTACTCCTGCTGTCTCCTGCGTACTCCTGCTGTCTCCTGTGTACTCCTGCTGTCTCCTGCTGTCCCCTGTGTACTCCTGCTGTCCCCTGCTGTCTCCTGCTGTCTCCTGCTTACTCCTGCTGTCTCCTGTGTACTCCTGCTGTCCCCTGTGTACTCCTGCTGTCCCCTGCGTACTAGCCTGCACTGTTCCTCCTGTGTCCTCCTGCTGTCCCCTGCGTATCTGCGTCCTCCTGCGTCTCCTGCGTACTCCTGCTGTCTCCTGTGTACTCCTGCTGTCTCCTGCTGTCCCCTGTGTACTCCTGCTGTCTCCTGCGTACTCCTGCTGTCTCCTGCTGTCCCCTGTGTACTCCTGCTGTCTCCTGCTGTCCCCTGTGTACTCCTGCTGTCCCCTGTGTACTCTTGCTGTCCCCCTGCGTACTCCTGCTGTCCCCTGCGTACTCCTGCTGTCTCCTGTGTCCTCCTGCGTGTCTCCTGCTTACTCCTGCTGTCCCCTGTGTACTCTTGCTGTCCCCTGCGTACTCCTGCTGTCCTCCTGCTGTCTCCTGTGTCCCCCGACTGTCTCCTGTGTCCTCCTGCTGTCTCCTGCTTACTCCTGCTGTCCCCTGTGTACTCTTGCTGTCCCCTGCGTACTCCTGCTGTCTCCTGTGTCCTCCTGCTGTCTCCTGTGTCCCCCGACTGTCTCCTGTGTACTCCTGCTGTCTCCTGTGTCCTCCTGCTGTCTCCTGTGTCCCCCGACTGTCTCCTGTGTACTCCTGCTGTCTCCTGCGTACTCCTACGGTCTCCTGTGTACTCCTGCTGTCTCCTGTGTACTCCTGCTGTCTCCTGTGTCCCCCGACTGTCTCCTGTGTACTCCTGCTGTCTCCTGTGTACTCCTGCTGTCTCCTGTGTCCCCCGACTGTCTCCTGTGTACTCCTGCTGTCTCCTGTGTCCTCCTGCTGTCTCCTGTGTACTCCTACGGTCTCCTGTGTACTCCTGCTGTCTCCTGTGTCCTCCTGCTGTCTCCTGTGTCCCCCGACTGTCTCCTGTGTACTCCTGCTGTCTCCTGCGTACTCCTACGGTCTCCTGTGTACTCCTGCTGTCTCCTGCGTACTCCTGCTGTCTCCTGTGTACTCCTGCTGTCTCCTGTGTCCCCCGACTGTCTCCTGTGTACCCCTACTACCCACCTCCCGATCTCTCCGGCCAGGTCTTTGGCCCTGGTCCGCGTGTCCTCGGTGGAGTTTTCGCTGCCCATATAGCAGGTGGTGAAGATGCGGCTGCACAGCTCCCTGGGCTGAGTGGGGCGATAGGTGCTGTCTCCAACCACTCTGCGGACATCGTCCAGAACCTGAGTGTCTGGAAAATGGACAAAGACGTCATGGACACTTGTCAGGATCAGACTGGGGACAAACCTTCACTTTGAAGCTCATATTTGGTTCACTCAACACTCACTGCCGTCCTCCACCGCCCGGCACAGCAGGACGCAGAGGGAGTGCACGATGCAGGCGCTGGAGGCGCTGTCCACCCCCCCACTCAGGGGCAGCAGGAAACCAGCCTGGACACAATCAGTCGCCCCAGCAAACGTCACCACTGTAACCCGGAGCTTTTCTAGGAGCCAATATTGCACAGGATACCTGTCCACTCCTCCTCAGGTAGTCCCACAGCCAGCAGGCCGGTCCTAGACTGAAGGACAGTTAGTCTCAGCAGCTTGGTACACTGTTCAAAAGAGGTTCGTTCTGAACTGGGTTTGTGTGCACGTTCCGTGGAGAAGATGTGCTGCCATCATCCCTTTACTCACCTCCGTGGGCGCTTCTTGACCTGTTTGATCTTGAAAGCATTAGGGAATAAAGTGAAATTCAAAGGGACACACCTGATCTCTTCCTCAGGTGTGTGGAAGCACCATTCTACTGGCTGGTGAACAGGCAGGTGGACGTCATCTACATCAGACAAACTGAAGTTGACTCTGACCCTGTAGCAAGGTTTGGGATCACTTTCCTGGAAAACAGGAAGATCGGAAGATCACCACTGAATTATTCCTGTAGCAACGGGCTAAAGCGTCTCCACTAGATCAAAGCAAACATGTGCAGAGTCTTTTGGGGGGAGCAGGAAGCTTCAGGCCGGGATGGACGAAGGCTCCCATGCTAACCTCCACAACACCTGCAGAATGTCTCCGTCTGCCTTTTGTCTTTCTGCTCTAATGATGGACATTTTTATACTTTGAATAATGATGATTCATCCGCACCTATCAGGTTAGCAAGCTAATAAAAATCCAAATTAGCCCTGCTATTAGCTCACATAGGACCCTGTGATGAAGTGGGGCCTCATCCAGGGGGGTCCTGCCTTCACCCATTGGGGACCCTCCCACTGACCGTCCGACTGACCCTCCCAGTGACCGTCCCACTCACCCACCCCACTGACCGTCCCACTGACCCTCCCACTGACCGTCCCAATGACCCTCCCAGTGACCCACCCACCCACCCACCCACTGACCCTCCCACTGACCCTCCCACTGGCCCTCCCACTCTATGACAGGACACTCTATGACAGGACACTCTATGACAGGACACTCTAGGACAGGACACTGACAGGACTCTATGACAGGACTCTATGACAGGACACTGACAGGATGCTCTATGACAGGACGCTCTATGACAGGGACACTGACAGGACTCTATGACAGGGCTCTATGACAGGACACTGACAGGACGCTCTATGACAGGACGCTCTATGACAGGACACTGACAGGACTCTATGACAGGACTCTATGACAGGACTCTATGACAGGACACTGACAGGATGCTCTATGACAGGACGCTCTATGACAGGACGCTCTATGACAGGACTTTATGACAGGACTCTATGACAGGACTCTATGACAGGACTTTATGACAGGACGCTCTATGACAGGACGCTCTATGACAGGACACTGACAGGACTCTATGACAGGACGCTCTATGACAGGACGCTCTATGACAGGACACTGACAGGACGCTCTATGACAGGACACTGACAGGACGCTCTATGACAGGACACTGACAGGACGCTCTATGACAGGACGCTCTATGACAGGACGCTCTATGACAGGACGCTCTATGACAGGACACTGACAGGACTCTAGGACAGGACACTGACAGGACGCTCTAGGACAGGACTCTAGGACAGGACACTGACAGGACACTGACAGGACGCTCTATGACAGGACTCTAGGACAGGACTCTAGGACAGGACACTGACAGGACGGTCTATGACAGGACACTGACAGGACCCTCTATGACAGGACTCTAGGACAGGACACTGACAGGACTCTAGGACAGGACACTGACAGGACGCTCTAGGACAGGACACTGACAGGATGCTCTATGACAGGACTCTAGGACAGGACACTGACAGGACGCTCTAGGACAGGACACTGACAGGACGCTCTAGGACAGGACACTGACAGGACGCTCTAGGACAGGACACTGACAGGACGCTCTAGGACAGGACACTGACAGGACGCTCTATGACAGGACACTGACAGGACTCTAGGACAGGACACTGACAGGACCCTCTATGACAGGACTCTAGGACAGGACGCTCTAGGACAGGACCCTCTATGACAGGACTCTAGGACAGGACACTGACAGGACGCTCTATGACAGGACACTGACAGGACTCTAGGACAGGACACTGACAGGACGGTCTATGACAGGACACTGACAGGACCCTCTATGACAGGACTCTAGGACAGGACACTGACAGGACGCTCTAGGACAGGACTCTAGGACAGGACACTGACAGGACGCTCTAGGACAGGACCCTCTATGACAGGACTCTAGGACAGGACACTGACAGGACATGGTGCTCACCAAGTGTGGATGGTTTTCTCTTCCCCTGTAGCTGCGAACATCCTCCAGATCAAGTGTAGCTGAAATCACTTCCTACAAACACATTTTCTGAGGTTCAAGAAAAGCATTGGAAAATAGCAATAATAATAATAATAACAATAATAATAATAATAATATAAAAGGAAATAATAACATGCAACATCCCCCTACCCCCTCCAAAAAGAGCATAAGCTACATAAAGTAAGACAACTGTGCCGTCTGTCTGCCTGTCTGTCTGTCTGTCTGTCTGTCTGTCTGTCTGTCTGTCTGTCTGTCTGTCTGCCTGTCTCCCTGCCTGTCTGCCTGCCTGCCTGCCTGTCTCCCTCCCTATCTGTCTCCCTGCCTGTCTCCCTCCCTGCCTGTCTGCCTGCCTGCCTGCCTGTCTCCCTCCCTATCTGTCTGTCTGCCTGCCTGCCTGCCTGTCTGCCTGCCTGCCTGCCTGTCTCCCTCCCTATCTGTCTGTCTGCCTGCCTGCCTGCCTGTCTCCCTGCCTGTCTGTCTGCCTGCCTGCCTGCCTGCGTTGGTCTGAGCCCTGACCTGTCCTACAGCCTCTGGGGGAGGAGTTACAGGTGTGCTGCGCTGTGATGGACGTGAACATGAAACCCTCCCTGGCCTCGGGCACCAGCCCGGCTGGAGGCGGCTCTGGGCAGATCTGCCTGTTGACCATACGTACCACATCGTTGACAGAAAACTGCACCCCCTGAGCAACAATGTCTCCATTGATGGCCACCATGGCACAGCCGTCGTAGTAAACACGGTCGCCATCACAGCCCTTCTGGTTGGCGTAGAGGGTAGATCCCTCCGCCCTGTCACACCCACACAACACAATCAACACGCAAATAATGTCGACTCCCAGCACAGCAGGTCTCCCAACCAGAGCTCAGTCAGCCACCTGCGTCTTCATCTGAGTCAAGTCAGTATAATGCCTGTATAATATTGATATTATACAGGCATTATATGAAGAATTTTGGTTATATTAATCTGGTACTACCGTATTGGCCCGAATATAAGACGGTGTTTTTTGCGTTGAAAGAAGGACTGAAAAAGTGGGGGTCGTCTTACATTCGCGGTCTAGACATTATACCCATTCACAACGCTAGATGGCGCAAGATATATTTAAAGCGAATGCTGAACTAAACGTCCCAGGCCAAAGCGAACCCCTGTCACGAAGAAGAAAAGTAAAAAATAGCGGTAAGAAAGAAAAGAGAAGAAAATAAGAGAAGAGATAACAGAAAATAGAGAAATGTAGCGACAATCTGGAGAAAGTGGGTCGAAGATATAATCATTTGTTTCAGATGTACTGTAATTATTTTCTGTATAAAAATTAAATTTGGTGTTCAAAAGTCTTTTTTCAAACTTGAGTCTTGAAAAAGAGGGGGTCGTCTTATAATCAGGGTCGTCTTATATTCGGGCCAATACGGTATACTGGTATTAGGATGCAATTACTCTGGTATTAATCTAGTATTACTCTGTTATATTCTGTTATTATTCTGGTATTACTCTGTATTACACAGGTATTACACAGGTATTACACTGGTATTACGCTGGTTTTATACTGGTATCACTCTGGTATTACACTGGTATTACACTGGTATTACACTGATATTACACTGATATTACACTGATATTACACTGATATTACTCTGGTATTACGCTGGTATTATGCTGGTATTACGCTGGTATTACGCTGATATTACGCTGATATTACACTGATATTACACTGATATTACTCTGGTATTATGCTGGTATTACTCTGTTATTATTCTGGTATTACTCTGGTATTACACAGGTATTACACAGGTATTACACTGGTATTACGCTGGTTTTATACTGGTATCACTCTGGTATTACACTGGTATTACACTGATATTACACTGATATTACACTGATATTACACTGATATTACTCTGGTATTATGCTGGTATTACGCTGGTTTTATACTGGTATCACTCTGGTATTACACCGGTATTACACCGGTATTATTCTGTTATTACTCTGTATTACACTGGTATTACACTGGTATTGTTCTGGTATCACACTGGTATTATACTGGTATTATACTGGTATTAACCTGGTATTAACCTGGTATTAACCTAGTATTAACCTGGTATTACACTGGTATTACTCTGGTATTACACTGGTATTAGACTGGTATTAGACTGGTATTACTCTGGTATTACTCTGGTATCACTCTGGTATCACAGGTATTACCTGGTTTTATATTGGTTACCCTGGTATTTACTGGTATTAATCTGGTATTAACCTGGTATTATACTGGTATTATACTGGTATTACATTGGTATTACACTGGTATTACTCTGGTATTACACTGGAATTACAGTTGTATTACTCTGGTATTACTCTGGTATTACAGTTGTATTACTCTGGTATTACACCGGTATTACACTGGTATTACACCGGTATTACTCTGGTATTACTCTGGTACTACTCTGGTATTCTGGATCACACTGGTATATACTGGTATTACCCTGGTATTATACTGGTATTATGGTATTAACCAGGTATTACACAGGTATTACACAGGTATTACTCTGGTATTACTCTGGTATCACTCTGGTATTATACTGGTTTATACTGGCATCACTCTGGTATCACTCTGGTATTACACTGGTATCACTCTGGTATCACTCTGGTATTACACCGGTATTTAACACCGGTATTACACGTTATTACACCGTTATTACACCGTTATACTCTGGTATTACTCTGGTATTATCTGGTAATACTGGTATTACCCTGCTATTATACTGGTATTATACTGGTATTAACCTGGTATTATACTAGTATTACTCTGGTATCACTCTGGTATCACACTGGTATTACACTGGTATTACACTGGTATTACACTGGTATTACCTGGCATGACCACAGGTATTACACAGGTATTACACAGGTATTACCCTGGTATTAATCTGGTATTACACTGGTATTACACTGGTATTACACTGGTATTACACTGGTATTACAGTTGTATTACTCTGGTATTAACACTGGTATTACAGTTGTATTACTCGGTATCACTCTGGTATTACTCTGGTATTACACCGGTATTACACATTATTACACTGGTATTACTCTGGTATACTCTGGTATTACACTAGTATTACTCTGGTATTCTCTGGTATTACACTAGTATTATTCTGGTATTATACTGGTATTACTCTGGTATTATACTGGTATTACTCTGGTATTATTCTGGTATATACTGGTATTACACAGGTATTACACAGGTTTTATACTGGTATTACCCTGGTATTATACTGGTATTAATCTGGTATTACCTGGTATTATACTGGTATTACACAGGTATTACACAGGTTTATACTGGTATTACCCTGGTATTATACTGGTATTAATCTGGTATTAACCTGGTATTATACTGGTATTACACAGGTATTACACAGGTTTTAACTGGTACCCTGGTATTATACTGGTATTAATCTGGTATTAACCTGTATTATACTAAGTATTACTCTGGTATTATACTATTATACTCGGTATTATACTGGTATTACTCTGGTGTTATACTGGTATTACACAGGTATTACTCTGGTATCACTCTGGTATCACACTGGTATTACACTGGTATTATACTGGTATTACTCTGGTATTACACCGGTATACACGTTATTACACCGTATTACACCATTATTACTCTGGTATATTCTGGTATTATACTGGTATTAAACCTGCTATTATACTGGTATAATCTGGTATTACACTGGTATTACACAGGTATTACCCTGGTATTATACTGGTATTAATCTGGTATTAACCTGGTATTATACTGGTATTACACTGGTATTACAGTTGTATTACACTGGTATTACACCATTATTACACTGGTATTACTCTGGTATTACACTGGTATTAACCTGGTATTACACTGGCATTACACTGGTATTACAGTTGTATACTCTGGTATCACTCTGGTATTACACCGGTATTACACCATTATTACACTGGTATTACTCTGGTATTACACTGGTATTATTCTGGTATTATACTGGTATTACTCTGGTATTACACTGGTATTACTCTGGTATTACACTGGCTTATACTGGTATTACACAGGTATTACACAGGTTTTTATACTGGTATTACCGTGGTATTCCGTGGTATTATACTGGTATTAATCTGGTATAACCGGTATTAGACTGGTATTACCAGGTATTACACTTTTTATACTGGTATCACTCTGGTATTATACTGTATACA
>NC_042297.1:98694-126194 GCF_901000725.2 Takifugu rubripes
ATGGATGGATGGATGGGTGGATGATGGAGGATGATGGATGGATGGATGGATGGATGGATGGATGATGGAGATGATGGATGGGTGGATGATGGGATGGATGGATGGATGGATGGGTGGATAGATGGATGTGTGTGAGTGTGTTATGTGTGTGTGTGTTACGTGTGTGTGAGTGTTATGTGTGTGTCATGTGTTACGTGTGTGTATGGGTGTGTGTGTGTGTGTGAGTGTGTGAGTGTTTATCCAGCTGTGTTTCAGGCATCACTTCTCTTTATTGAAGGTTAAGGTAGCAGTAATCAGCAGCTGTGTGTGTTCACGTACTCACTTTCCCACCTATACGGTCCCACATTTGCATCCTGCTGAATCATTCTAAAACAACATGTTTCTTTTTGCTCTTCAGATTTAAACATATTGTGGCACAAAAGCAAAGCTCATCTATGTCTTATTCCATCTTTATTCAGCTCGCAGAAGCGCTGTCCTCAGACAAACTCAGGCTTTCTTCTTGATCTTCTAGTTTGTTCCTGTTGAGAGAAGCAGCAACATCAATATTCATCAAAGTTTCCTCACTTTTGTGCAGTTTTCCATCTAAAATGTTGCATTTGCTGAACAAATGACACCAGGAAGACCAGAGGTCTTCCACAGGTGTGTGCTGAACCTTCTCCCCTCGGCCCCCAGGAGGTCAGCAGCAGGTCAGAGGGACCCTTGTGTTAGGCTCTGGATGTTTGAGCTTTTTAATTGAATACACATTCACGTCAGCGTGGTCACCATGGTCACTGTGGTCAAGGTCAGCTGATTTGTCTGGTGTGTCCATGTTGTGGAGGGTCAGCCTGGTCTACTCACTGCATCCGTAGAGACGGTTGATTCGCAGGATGTCATTGGGACTCATTTGTGTGGCCCTGCCAATGGAGACGTTCGGGTTGGGAATGGGAACGATGGTTGGCTGGTTGTTCCTGGAGAAGGCAAATCTGCCGGACAGAAACACCCCAGACTGAGCAACCTTGTTCCACTTTAGGAAGGTCCACATCACGAAGAACACGTGTGTCACACACGCCACGTTATCTGGCTTAGATAAGCTTCTGGCCACGCCCACGACCTCCTGCTTCATCAGCCCCTGACACCAACTCTCTCCATAAAACACGTGGACATGTTATATGTTTTATAACATATTTTACATACTTTGGAGAAGCCTGTCTTCGAAAATGTTCCCTAAAATGTTCCTATACACACACAGCAGTCCTGGTATATTTGCACGTGCATGTTTTATCCTAACGTGTTTTAAAATAAAGGTGTTCTGGATGTATTTACCTTCCATAGTGCATGACAGAGTTGTAGTCGTAGGGAGTGCCCAGGTTGTTGGTGTTGATCCTCCTGAAGTTGTGTTCCTGCCCTGCACACGGTCACATGCTTGATTAAGTCATCTTAGTTTGTCAGGGAACAGGTTACTGAGTCATTTTCAGATCAAAGCAGCTATATTTAACAGCTTTAGTGGAAAAGTGGTATCATAGAACAAAGGAAATGATCAAAGGAAACTTGTGGCCACTAACAAGAACAGTGGAACCTGAACATGCTAGCGAAATATGAGTTGTTGTGTCAGGACGGCTAAAAGTGGGCGAGCCAACAGCTGCTAACGTCTCAGAGCTGATAAGACAGATCAACAGCTCGGGGGACCACGTGATACCAGACCCTAACCCTAACCAGGAAGTCCAGAAAGCTAGTCAGAGAATCAGTGGAAAGTCCGGTGTGAGCAGAACCGGGCAGAACCTGAGCCACCCACCACGGATGACGTTATTCAGGAGGATGCGAACATGCTGGTCCCTGTCGGAGCGAGTCTGCTCATGGTTGAAGCCCAGAGCGTGGAGCATCTCATGTTGGACGATCTGGGGGAAGACACAACCCCGGCGGCTCAAAGACACCGTCTGGGACCTCCCTCGACGACCAATAAAAGAGTAGCACCTAAAGACACGGAGGAAACGTGAGGCTAACACACACGCAGGGAGGCATGCGGCCGTGGCTCCGGCCTACCCTCCCAGGGACTGGATGTTCACAAAGTCTCGCTGCCGGTCGTGGGGCGTGAAGCGGGATGCAGGTGGACTGGGAGAAAGAGCGTAGAGCTGTGGTGATGGTATCCCTCTCCCTCGTAGCTAGAGGGAACAAGAATAAGGGAACAAGGATCAGGGAACGAGTAACAACGAGGATCAGGGAATGAGGATCAGGGAACGAGGATCAGGGAACGAGTAACAACAAGGATCAGGGAATGAGGATCAGGCAACAGGGATCAGGGAACGAGGATCAGGGAATGAGGATCAGGGAACGAGGATCAGGGAACGAGGATCAGGGAACAGGGCTCAGGGAACGAGGATCAGGGAACAGGGATCAGGGAACGAGGATCAGGGAATGAGGATCAGGGAATGAGTAACAACGAGGATCAGGGAATGAGGATCAGGGAACGAGGATCAGGGAACGAGTAACAACGAGGATCAGGGAATGAGGATCAGGGAACGAGGATCAGGGAACGAGTAACAACAAGGATCAGGGAATGAGGATCAGGCAACAGGGATCAGGGAACGAGGATCAGGGAATGAGGATCAGGGAATGAGTAACAACGAGGATCAGGGAATGAGGATCAGGGAACGAGGATCAGGGAACGAGTAACAACGAGGATCAGGGAATGAGGATCAGGGAACGAGGATCAGGGAACGAGTAACAACAAGGATCAGGGAATGAGGATCAGGCAACATGGCTCAGGGAACGAGGATCAGGGAACAGGGATCAGGGAACGAGGATCCAGGAATGCGGATCAGGGAACGAGGATCAGGGAACAGGGCTCAGGGAACGAGGATCTGGTAACAGGGATGGGTAATGGCAGACCTGTGGGGCTCCTCACCTGAGATACAGATTGTTGATACTTACAGTACTGGTTAGAGATGCGAAATGGGATGTAAACGTTGCCGTCTGAGGCTTTGGGCCACAAACACTGACGGGCTGTGCAGGGATCAGCGTTCTCCAGACCTGATGGGACAGCCACGTCCCCAAAGATCACCAGGGGGTCCTCCAGAGACTGGCCTGAGAGGGGAGGGGGTGGAACAATATTAGACCAGGAGGAGGGAGGAGGGGAGGAGAGGAGAGGAGGGGAGGAGAGGAGGGGGGAGGAGGGAGAGGAGAGGAGAGGAGAGGAGAGGAGAGGAGAGGAGAGGAGAGGAGAGGGGGGAGGAGGAGAGGAGCGGGAGGAGAGGAGAGGAGAGGAGAGGAGAGGAGAGGAGAGGAGAGGAGAGGGGGGAGGAGGAGAGGAGAGGGAGGAGAGGAGAGGAGAGAGAGGAGAGGAGAGGAGAGGAGAGGAGAGGAGAGGAGAGGGGAGGAGGAGAGGAGAGGAGAGGAGAGGAGAGGAGAGGAGGCTGCTGAGGAGGGAGGAGAGGAGAGGAGGGGAGGAGAGGAGGGAGGAGAGGAGAGGAGAGGAGAGGAGAGGAGAGGAGAGGAGAGGAGAGGGGGAGGAGGAGAGGAGAGGAGAGGGAGGAGAGGAGAGGAGAGGAGAGGAGAGGAGAGGAGAGGAGAGGAGAGGAGAGGGGGAGGAGGAGAGGAGAGGAGAGGAGAGGAGAGGAGAGGAGAGGAGAGGAGGAGAGGAGAGGAGAGGAGAGGAGAGGAGAGGAGAGGAGAGGAGAGGAGAGGAGAGGAGAGGGGGAGGAGGAGAGGAGGGGAGAGGAGAGGAGAGGAGAGGAGGGGAGGGGAGAGGAGAGGAGAGGAGAGGAGAGGAGAGGGGGAGGACGAGAGGAGAGGAGAGGAGAGGAGAGGAGAGGAGAGGAGAGGAGAGGGGGAGGAGGAGAGGAGAGGAGAGGAGAGGAGAGGAGAGGAGAGGAGAGGAGAGGAGAGGAGAGGAGGGGAGGGGAGAGGAGAGGAGAGGGAGGGGAGGAGGAGCAGGCTAAAGTGCCCTCACCCAGGTTCTTGTTGGCCTTCTCCAGCAGCGTCGACACACTCAAATCTTCATCCTCGTTCCAGTTTCCTGCAGAGAATCAAGAAGCTGAAGAGCAGAAACGAGACCAAAGAGCCAGAGAGTGTTGAGAAGATCAGTTCCTCACCAGAGACTCCTTCAGTTTTATCAGAGGGCGTCTGCAAAGGGAGAAGGGTTTAATGCAGGTTTCAGTGAGCCATCCAACCCCCATCCAACCATCCAACCCCCATCCACCATCCAACCCCCATCCACCATCCAACCCCCATCCACCATCCAACCCCCATCCACCATCCAACGCCTATCCACCATCCAACCCCCATCCACCATCCAACGCCTATCCACCATCCAACGCCCATCCACCATCCAACCACTATCTAGCCTGGTTAGTGTGTGTGTGTGTGTGTGTGGTGTGTGTGTGTGTGTGTGCGAGCGTGTGTGTGTGTGTGCCTCTTCTTACCTGTATGGCCAGTGTGTGGATGTTGTGCACGAGGAGAGCGACGACGGCAGCCTGGAGGATCATGATGAGGTCTGTTGGAAGGTGGTGGAATCATCTGGGTTGGAGGTGTATATGAGCACGGCTCCATGTCCATATATGGGCGTGTTTGCCCAAGACTTCCTGTCGGTTAGAAACAGCAGTTCCACATTTAGAGGTCGAGACTTCCTGCTCATGAATATTGATCATGTGAGATCAGTGGATTCTACAAATTACTGTTAGATGTTGCTGCAACCTTCACAGAACAATCACATCACTGTTCTGCTGGAGCTCTGGGACATCAATCAATCAATCAATCAACCAATCGGACCATCCATCAACAACCAACCAACCGAACCACCAACCAACCCAACCATCCAACCAACCAACCAACCAACAACAACCAAACCAACCATCCAACCAACCAACTAACCAACCAACCCAACCAACAACCAACCATCCAACCAACCAACCAACAACCAACCAACACACAACCAACCATCCAACCAACCAACCAACCAACCAACCAACCCAACCATCCAACCAACCAACCAACCAACATCGCAACCAACCCAACCAACCAAACATCCAACCAACCAACCATCCAAACCAACCAACCAACCATCCCAACCAACCCCAACCAACCAATCCAACCAACCCCTGAGGCCTCTTTCTTGGTCCATCTTTTATTGCAACATGAATACAGATGATCTTCATGTCTTTCTATTCTTTCCAGGTTTGTTCTCTTACGTCCTTTTGAAGTGGCTTGTCTTTGATCTTTTTTAATGTTCATTAACAGTCAAAGGTTTTAAAATTAAACTAAATCACTCTCAACCAAAGAATAAGAACTAAATTAGAGGGAAATTCAAGTAAACACAATAAGACAAAGATGATTTCTTCGTCAAGAAAGCAAATTAAGAGATTTGAGGCACCTCCATTTGTGTTGGGAGGAGCTCACACGTTCACCACCAGCTAATCGCTGCAGATGATGACTGGCAACTCTCATCAAATGAGCAGAACTCCAGAGGCCCGGACCGGAGAAGCTCTCAGAAGCTGCAGGTCCGAGCATACCAGCTCAGACCTTTGTGCAACAAGCTTGCTCAAGCTTCCCTAAACTGTTGCAAGTGACCAAAGGTGTTGACGAAAGATTTCGACCCACATCAGGAACCAGTTGGTGAGGCTGGCACTCTGAGTCTGGTGTGTGTGTTTGTGTGTGTGGTGTGTTGTGTGGTGTGTGGTGTGTGGTGTGTGTGTGTGTGTGTGTGTGTGTGAGCTATGAACCACAAAAGCTGTTACTTTATCACTAAACTTATGAAACACATGACAGTCCTGTTAATGTCACATGTGTCACTTTCCCAAACATATGCTGAAGCGATTGATTGATACGTGTGTGTGTGTGTGTGTGTGTGTGTGTGTGTGTGGGTGTGTGTGTGTGAGTATTAGACCAATAGCTTAGCTGGTTTGAGGGGGTCTTGCTGGGAAACCCATATTTAGACTCTTGTGCTGAGGTCGGGTCCCACTTGAAGGGGTATAAAACCCCCAGTGAAGGTTTGGCTGCACGTATCCCCACAGAGGATCAAAGGCAGGTGACGGTCGTTGCACCTGTGTCCAGGTGTGATTCCAGCTGTGTTTGTGTGAGTGAAGCTGATCCCAGTCTGTGTCCTGCAGGTGCATGAAGATGGTGTCCATTACCAGGTTCTTGGCTCTGCTGCTCCTGTCTGCTGGCTGCTGGGCTCTGGACTCTCAGGGAGGTCTCAGTCTGATCACTAGCTAGCATCATGATGCTAGCATGGTGCTAGCATGAATGTTTGTCTTCAGAAGCTCATTTAGAGCAGCATCCGTGTGCTTGGTGATCAGTGATATTTGTGTTTCCTCTGTAAGCTAATGCAGATGTGTCGCTTCACCCCCATGAAACCAACAGGCAGGTACGTAAACGACTCCTCGGATCAAATCACGGTTCATTGAGCTGCAGTCTGAGGGAGTTCTGATGCCTTTCAGGGGAGGAGTTCTCAGTTTCTGAACTTCTGGAACGAGCCAACAATAAACTGGGTGAGTGTGACCATCCGCTGTGGTAGCTGTCCAGGCTAAAGCCTGCGTAGGGTTAGCAGGGTCTCATTTTGGTCTCCTTCCTCCTCAAAGAGAATCCCAACCTGATTGAAGGAGACATCGTTGTTGACGATGGAGCAGAGAAGAACGCCGACCCCTGCACCAGCTCCGGCTGCAAGTGGGGAAAGTGGACCGATGGGAAGGTCTATATCCCCTATTACATCGCCAGCCACTTCTGTGAGTGAGAGACCGGACCTCCTCCACCAATGCCCCCCTCCCTCTGAGTCCAGGAGAGAAGCTGCATGCTCAGAGAAGCTCAATGTTCTGTGGTGTCCCTTTGCCAGCCTCCCGTGAAAAGTCCATCATCACCCGTGGTCTGGAATCCTTCTCCTCCTTTTCCTGCATCCGCTTCAGACCCAGCAGAAGCACCGACCGAGACTGGCTGAGCATTGAGTCTCGGGACGGGTAAGAACCACCGCCCCACCAGCCGAACCAGGCCCGTCTCCATTCCTGAGTGGTGTCCTTTCCTGTCCAGCTGCTGGTCCTACGTTGGACGCAGGGGAGGTAAGCAGGTGCTGTCTCTAGCCCGTAGCGGGTGCCTCTACCACGGCACGGTCCAGCACGAGCTGCTCCACGCTCTGGGCTTCAACCATGAACAGACCCGCTCTGACCGAGACAACCACATCCGTGTGCTGCTAAACAACGTCCAGTCTGGTAAGAGGACTGTGCTTTTCCAGCTCCTGTCCAGCCCTGTGGGACCCCTCAGAGCTGGGGACAGACTCCCCTTGACTTTCCAGGGGCCACGTGATCGTTAGGTCCAAGCATATTAGTGCTCCCCCCACAGTCAAACAACAAGCAGATAATATTCATCAGAGATTCTGAAGGTCTGCAGGTCCCTGCACTCTGGGAACACTCAACGGTGTCCACGTCCACACATGTGTTGTAGGGATGGAACACAACTTCAGGAAGATCGCCACCCTCAACCAGGGCACTCCTTACGACTACAACTCTGTCATGCATAGTACCACAGGTGGGACACAAGGTCACTCCAGCCTCGAGACGTGTTGGCAGGTTTGGAATCTCACAGTTGTGTCCAACCCTGTCCTCCCAACCCTAGATACGCCTTCTCCCAAGAACGGCCAGCCCACCATGGTCCCCATCCCCAACGCCAATGTTTCCTTCGGCACTGCAAGCAGATGAGTCAGTATGACATCGCCCGGCTCAACACCCTCTACAAGTGCTGTAAGTGACCACAGGTGCACGCCACGAGTCCACGGGTCGTCCTCTAATGTTGCTGTGTGGCTCCTCTACAGAGAACCAAGCCTGGACAGAGGGTTCCACACGTCCTTCTGGGGTCATATGAAAACCTGCAGAACAGCAAAAAGCTTGAAATAAAAGTGACTCTTGCACAGTCTTACGTTCTTCTTGTCTGAAGTGTTCTCAGAAGCAGAGTAGAACATAGAAGAAGTAGAACATTGAACAGCTACGTCTGAGGGATCTAGGTGGTCCACTGTTGAAGCAAAAGACGTTTTCTGCCTTCATCCAGCATGAAATGTCTTCTGTGTCCACCTGCCAAGGCTGAGGACACATTAGAAAATCATAGTACAGAATAACCCTAAATATTAGAGGAACTAAAGCTAACAGTAGCTAACACTAGCAAAGTGTTAGCACGCCTGCACCAGGAGAAGATGGAGGTGGTGCAAGAAGAACCTGCTCCTGACCAAGGAGGGGGGGCTGTGTGGAGAGGGTGGCAGGACTTCTGCCTCTGGGGTCCACTTGGAGTAGGCCTGAGCTGGGGCACGAAGACCGCGGAGGCCCAGCAGGGACGGGACCCCCCTTCCTGAGAGCTCCAGAACAATCACAGACCGGTGGTGTCCTGCTCTATCGAGAGCCTCTCAACATACTGGATTTGTCTGTGGTTCAGCAGCAGCACAGCAGTCAACAACACGTCCCCCCGGAGGGTCACCGACACGGCCCCCCGGAGGGTCACCGGCACGGCCCCCCGGAGGGTCACCGGCACGGCCCCCCGGAGGGTCACCGACACGTCCCCCCCGGAGGGTCACCGACACGGCCCTCCAGAGGGTCACCGGCACGTCCCTCCAGAGCGTCACCCGGCACGGCCCTCCAGAGGGTCACCGACACGTCCCCCCGGAGGGTCACCGACACGTCCCCCCAGAGGGTCACCGGCACGTCCCCCCAGAGGGTCACCGACACGTCCCCCCAGAGGGTCACCGGCACGGCCCTCCAGAGGGTCACCGACACGGCCCAAAGGAACCGCACGGCTCCTGGAGCCTCTGAAGGGCTCAGAACAGGAGCAGGGACCCTGAGCTCCCATCCTGGTCTGAGTCCCAGCTGGTTCAGAAGCATAAAGGCCAGGAGACACACGCTATGATGATGGATGGATGATGGATGGATGGATGGATGGATGGATGGATGGATGGATGGGTGGGTGGGTGGGTGGGTGGATAGATAGATAGATAGATAGATAGATAGATAGATAGATAGATAGATAGATAGACAGACAGACAGACAGACAGACAGACAGACAGACAGACAGACAGACAGACAGACAGATAGATAGATAGATAGATAGATAGATAGATAGATAGATAGATAGATAGATAGATAGATAGACAGATAGATAGATAGAGCGTCCTTGAGTCTTGTGGCAGGTTACACACATTATCTCTCTCACACACACAGCTGCCGTTTCCTAAGACCATCATTGCTGCAAGTTTGCACAAGAGCACACACACACTCACACACACAGACACACTGCAGTGATGTTGGCTTAATGTTTAGTGCAATGATGAAACTCACCTAACCCCCCCCACACACACGCACACACACACGCACACACACACACAGACACACACAGACACACACACACTCACACACTCACACACACACACACACTGCAGTGATGTTGGCTTAATGTTTAGTGCAATGATGAAACTCAGCTAACCCCCCCCACACACACTCACACACGCACACACACACACTCACACACACACACACGCACACTCACACACACAGACGCACACTCACACACACACACACACACACACGCACACACACACACAGATGCACACACACACACACACTCTCTCTCACACACTCACACACACACACACACACACTCTCTCTCACACACACACACACACACACACACACTCTCTCTCACACACACACACACACACCTCTGTATTGATGAGGAGAACCCTCCTTAAAGGAGCAGGTGAAAGAAGCTTTGCATCTGCATCCTGTAGCTGCTGCAGCCCCCCAGAGGTCACGCTCGACCCCCAAAGTAGGAACATTATTTGCTTACATTGCAGGACTTTTAAATGAAGTGTATAATCTAAAGAAGAATGGCTGTCTTAATCTGTTCAAACGTCAATACCCGCCGTGGCCACCAGGGGGCGACACCGCCCAACCACCTGGAATAAGGTCACGTGACCAGCCGGAGCGGGACTTCCTGCCTCGCTTCGCTCTCCAAAAATGGCGGACACGTGTGTTCAGGTGTTGCTAGGATCAGGACTCACGGTTCTGTCCCACCCGCTCATGTACATCAAGGTCCTGATCCAGGTAAGAGACCACCGGTTCTGGCCCAAGCCGCCTTCCTAAAGCGGTCCGGTCGCACTTTGCTGGGCTCTAACAGGCTCCGTATAACCAGAAGTGACGGAACTACCGGACTCTTTGGTCATTTATTGGTCATTTATTGGTCATTTATTGGCAGTGTTGCGCGGTTCTGGCCGCTTCGCTGCGTCCAGAATTGGACCGTTGCGTTAAATCACCGACGGACGGAGCCTTTTATTGCGCCTCCTGTTGTCCCGATGACCTTCCGGCGTCTGTGGCGAGAAGTGAGGACAGCTCACATCCGCCTCACCTTGTCCCAGGACCTGCGGTGCTGCTGTAGCTGCTACTGCTGCTGCTGCTACTGTAGCTGCTACTGCTGTTACTGTAGCTGCTACTGCTGCTGCTGCTACTGTAGCTGCTACTGCTGTTACTGTAGCTGCTACTGCTGTTACTGTAGCTGCTACTGCTGCTGCTGTGTAGCTGCTGCTGCTGCTACTGTAGCTGCTACTGCCTTGCTGCTACTGTAGCTGCTGCTAGCTGCTACTGTAGCTGCTGCTGCTGCTACTGTAGCTGCTACTGATGCTGCTGCTGCTGATACTGTAGCTGCTGCTGCTGCTACTGTAGCTGCTGCTGCTGCTACTGTACTGCTGCTGCTGATACTGTAGCTGCTACTGCTGCTGCTGCTGCTACTGTAGCTGCTGCTGCTACTGTAGCTGCTGCTACTGCTGTAGCTGCTGCTGCTACTGTAGCTGCTACTGCTGTAGCTGCTGCTGCCTGTAGCTGCTGCTGCTACTGTAGCTGCTGCTACTGTCTACTGTAGCTGCTGCTACTGTAGCTGCTGCTGCTGTAGCTGCTGCTGCTACTGTAGCTGCTGCTGCTACTGTAGCTGCTGCTGTAGCTGCATTGCTGCTGGTAGCTGCTGCTGCTGCTGCTACTGTAGCTGCTACTGCTGCTGCTACTGCTGCTACTGTAGCTGCTGCTGCTACTGTAGTGCTGTAGCTGCTGCTGCTACTGTAGCTGCTGTAGCTGCTGCGCTGTAGCTGCTGCTACTGTAGCTGCTGCTACTGTAGCTGCTGCTGCTGTAGCTGCTGCTGCTGTAGCTGCTGTTGCTGCTGTAGCTGCTGTAGCTGTGCTGCTGTAGCTGCTACTGGAGCTGCTGCTGCTGTAGCTTAGCTTGCTAACTGCTGTAGCTGCTGCTGTAGCTGCTGTTGCTGCTGTAGCTGCTGCTGCTGTAGCTGCTACTGGAGCTGCTGCTGCTGTAGCTGCTACTGCTGTAGCTGCTGTTGCTGCTGTAGCTGCTGTTGCTGCTGTTGCTGCTGTAGCTGCTGCTGGGATGTGTGGGGGTCAGCTGGTACCAGAGATGGACCACCACATCCCTGACCCCCCCTGAACTGGCTCAGCCACCTTAGAGGGGGTGAGAACAACCCCTCCGTACCAGGTTACTGAAGGCCTCCAAGTAAAGCGACTGTGCCAGAGGGGGCGTCCAAGGGGCCGACTCTATGCCCCCCCATGTCCTCGGACCCCCCCATGTCCTCGGACCCCCCCATGTCCTCGGACCCCGGCGGGTCTTGGTTTGTAGCGGTCCTGCTTCAGGTGCCAGGACCCGCAGTGGTTCCACATCCAACCCGACAAGTCCGCAGCCCCGTTCTTGTCTCGTGCTCAGAACGTGCACGTGTCCTTTCATTGGGCTCCGGTTGTCAGTGAGCCACGCGTCTCACCTGTCCTCATGCTGTCCGCACCTGTCCTCACCTGTCCTCTGCTGTCCTCACCTGTCCTCTGCTGTCCTCACCTGTCCTCTGCTGTCCACAGGTGGGACACGAGCCGCTGCCCCCCACGCTTGGCCGCAACCTGTTCGGCAGACAAGTGTACCAGCTGCCGGGGCTCTTCGCTTACGGTGGGTCCGGAGAGACGGTTCACGGTTCTGTTCAGAGGAGCCGTGACTCTGTCCGTGTACGTGCACGCGTACGTGCACGTGTACGTGTACTTCCACAGGATAAGTGTGATTTTCCTCTCGTGCAGCCCAGCACATCATCCGGATCGATGGGAAGGTGGGCCTCTTCAAGGGGCTGGGGCCCCGGCTGTGTGCCGGCACCATCGGCACCCTGGTGCACGGCAGAGTGGTGCAGGTAAGCTGTGCACGCCGCTGTGCACGCCGCTGTGCACGCCGCTGTGCACGCCGCTGTGCACGCCGCTGCTCCTGCAGGGGACCCCTGAGGAGCTGCTGCATCAGGAAACGGGCCAGGCTAGGGTGTTAGCGTAGCTAGCATGCAGGCTGCCGCCCCAGCTCTGGGTCCTCCCGGAGGAGCGTCGGCAGCATCCAGATGTTGTGCTAACGATAGCAGGCGTTCCACCAGCATCACCATCATCACCACCTCCTTTCATCTTTCAGCTTTCATCTTTCATACATTTAAACTCAAACAGAGTGAAACATTTCTCAGCCTTTAGCTTCCTTACATCAAAGGCTTGAACATCTGTCGTGCTCCTCAGCGTTTAAGCTAATGTTGACTTGCTGTTTCTTTCCAGACGTGCCAGGAACGCGATCACCACAGGTCAGCAGTCCTCTGCTTAACTTTAGCTTCGTGTAGCAGCTAGTTCGCACACGCTGGGCTAGTCTAGCGTGCACGGATGAAAGCATCACCTTTTGGAGCTTCTGTCTTCTGTCGCAGATCCTGGGAGGTGAGCAGAAGGCTGCGGACGGCTCCTGCAGAAAGGTTGTTAACGAGGTGGACATCAGTGTAGCATCGGAGCATCCATAGCTGGTGGAGAACTGGGAGGAATCCCTCCAGTTAGCATGCGTGCTGCCCTCCTCCAGCTAGCACGCTTGCTGCCCTCCTCCAGCTAGCACGTGCGTGCTGCTCCCTCCTCCATCTAGCACGCGTGCTGCCTCCTCCAGCTAGCACGCGTGCTGCCATCCTCCCGCCGTTAGCACGCGTGCTTGCCTCCTCCGGCGTTAGCACGCGTGCTGCCGTTCCGCCCGGCGGTAGCACGCGTGCTGGCCATCCTCCATGCCTCAGTGTAGGAACCTGTGTGGAGGGGGGGTGCTGGGCTGGGGCCGCCCCAGCTGCTAATGCTAGTTTCGGTCATGTCAGTTCTGCTGTGACGCATTATAGGTGTCGTTCTTTGGATGTGCTGCTAACCGTAAACTTCTGATCTCCTGTTCCTCCAGACCACCAGAGAGATGCTAGCTCGCTCCTGTGCCACCATCGTCACGCACCCCTTTCACGGTACCTCCCAGAACTCCTGACCCAGATGATCCGTCTTTACACGCTGCTGCTGCGTGAACGTGCAGCTCTAACCAGGAAATGCTTCCTCACTCTGTTTACAGTCATAACTTTACGCTGCATGATCCAATTTATTGGAAGAGAAACCAAATACAGGTAAACATTTCCTGCTAACTATCGCTGGGGGCGGGGCTACATGTCAGAACACGTTCCAGCCAATCACTGACGCCATGGGGGGGTTAATGCCCTTCACATATCTTTACCCCCCAACACTTGGAGTTAGCTCAGCCATTAGCGACGTTAGCGTAGCACAGATCCACTTTACGTACAGACCCATTGGGGGCGGGGCCAGACTGCTGTTCTGTTTCGAGTTACTTTGAAGTGGCGTCATGCACCTTTGATCTGTTGGGGGGGCTCTCGGTCCTCCAGGTCCTGGTAGTCCTGCTAGTCGGACTGTTGGGGGGCTCTCGGACCTCCAGGTCCTGGTAGTCCTGCTAGTCGGACTGTTGGGGGGCTCTCGGTCCTCCAGGTCCTGGTAGTCCTGCTAGTCGGACTGTTGGGGGGCTCTCGGTCCTCCAGGTCCTGGTAGTCCTGCTAGTTGGACTGTTGTGGTTCCATGAGGACGTTTCCAGGAGCCTTCATCAGTTCTAGCGGACTGTTGGGAGGTTCTTCTGCTCTTCAGGAGCCGTGAACACCTGTGGAGCTTCAGTCACCTGGTGGTTGGTGGCTCCGCCCCTCATGATGGGGGTCATGACCCCCCCACATGTGGCTGAGAGGTGAAACGTCTTCAAGAACGTGCAGCCGCGATGGTTTGATGTTGCTGTCGTCCTCGAGGTAGAAGCGTGGAGGGGCGGGGCGTCGCTAGGGGCGGGGCTTTACGAGGGGCGGGGCCTCCGGTGTTAGCATGGCTACTGCAGCTAGTTCCACCTCCACCTCAGCTCCTTCTCTTCTCCTGCCAGCGGCGTGTTGGACTCCATCGTCACGGTCTACAGAGAAGAAGGCGTCCTCGGCTTCTTCGCGTAAGTTGGTCCTCTTGACTCCACATTCTAGGCGTGTGCATGAGCGCCACCCGGAGGAGGCGTGTCCTCCGGTGAGGACACGCCTCCAGGTGTGTCCTCCGGTGAGGGATGTTCTCAGAACCGTCTCGTCCACGTTCCTGCAGCGGCCTGATCCCTCGCCTCCTCGGCGACGTCTTCTCTCTGTGGATCTGTAACCTGCTGGCCCACTTCCTCAACACGTACGCCATCGACGAGTCGGTAGGTCCCGCCCCCTCCCGCCGCCGCCGCCGCCAAGGTGCGTTTGTCCGCACGGATGCTGACACCAGCTGTTGCTCTTCTGTGCAGATGAGTCACACAGGTGAAATCAGGAACTGCTCCCAGGCTGTGACCGGGGTAAGTGTTCAGAGCCCGTCTGGACCGGGGCAGGCCGGTTCTGGACCGGGGCAGGCCGGTTCTGACCCGCTCGCGCTCTCTTCCAGTTCTTCGCCAGCATGCTGACGTATCCCTTCGTCCTGGTGTCCAACCTGATGGCCGTCAACAACTGTGGGTGAGTACGCAGCAGGTGTGTCCTCGCACCTGGTCCCGTCCCGTGGACTCATGCTGGTTCCTGGTCCCGTCCTGTGGACTCATGCTGGTTCCTGCCCCCCCAGGCTGGCGGGAGGCCTCCCCCCCCTACGCTTCAGTATACCCCACCTGGGTGGACTGTTGGAGGCATCTAAGCAGAGAAGTAAAGCAGACACTTGTTCTCTCCTGACACCTTCAGCTGTGACCAGAACCAGGCTCCCGGGGACCCGGGTCCCAGGGTCCCTGGGAGCCTGGTTCTGGTGCTGAACCCAGTCTCTTCTTTGTTCCAGGGCAACATGAGCAGAGGCAATAGTTTATTCTTCCGGAAGCTTCCGGCAGGGAAGCTGTACGCAGTGGAGCAGAAGAGGTTTTTCTAAAGTGGCAGCAAAGGTTGGAGGAGCTGGACCGGACCAGGCCAGACCGGGCCGGGCCGCCAGTCAAAACCTTGTTTTTATGCAACACTTTCCTACTTCTGTCTTGAATAACCTGCCGACATTTGGAATAAATGATTAACGTGCTGATGTTTGAGGGGGTCAGCGTTCCAGAGCGTCTGGAGCAGGAAGAGGACGGCCCGGTTCTGCTAGCGTTAGTCCACCTCCGTCTGCATGTGGTTCTGTCCCCCTCTGGACTCGCCGGACCGTCGCTCCTGTATATATTGTGCTGACTAAACTAGTGATTGTTGAAGACGTGCTTGTAAAAACTCTTCAGCGCCCAATAAAAGCTTCTTTGATCCGACCTCCCTGCTGCTCTGACCCCGACGACCTCTGACCTCTGACCCTGACCTTGTGCTCCGGACCATTTCACTCCCTCATCCTCCTTCTGTGTGTAATGTGTAATGAGAGGTTCGTGCACATGCTAACAGCAGCACGTGCACGTTATGAGCAAATACACAATGATAATAATGATCTTTATTCATCCCCATAAGCACAGTGAGCGCTAGCGCCTCGTTAGCGAAGCGAAGCAGGGCCAAAGAGTCCAGCTGAGCGCCCTGGTCCAGCTGAGGACCCTGGTCCACCAAAGCCACGACCCCAGACTACGACGCGTTGGGGGCAGGATTCCCAGCATCCTCTGCTGCTCTGCCGTGAGTGCTAGCGTGCTGCGTCATCTGAGCTCGGTTGCTGGCCAGGTGGCCACACTGCACGCACACGTAGCGGCCTTTGCTGTGCTCCCACAGGACCTTTCCACTCAGGCTGGAACCTACGGGGGACAGGACAGGACGTTAAAGACCTGGTCTGGACTCGGTCAGCTCCAGGTTGTTCCGCTGGGCTCCAGTGCAGCATGGCTGATCTAAACAGAGCTGGAATGTTATAAAACATCTATAACATCTCGGATCTCGGCTCTTATTTCCTTCCTGGGCCGGTCCGGCCCGGCATGAAGAGGTGCCACAGGTTCAGGGGTCCAGGCTCCAGCGAGCCGAGCAGGCGCCACCAGGGTTGGATTCTCACCTTGAGTCTTCTTCCAAACAGCCAAGGACCCGGAGGGGGACTTGGGAGCCAAGGCTGGACCTCTGCTGGGTCCCTGGGTCTGCAGGGGGCCATCAGGAGGGTCCGTTGCTGCTCCAGAGCCGGCAGGTGGGGGCACATCGGGAGGTGTCTTCTGGAGTTCCTGCTGTTCCGGCTGAAGGTCCAGGACGGTGGGAACATGTGGAGGAGCAGCAGCATAGTTGGGCTGAGAGACGGAGCTGGCGGAACCTGGCGCCTTGGTTTGGGACGTGGAATCCAGCGCTGGCGGGTTCTGGCTGGTGGCGCCGGCTGTCGGGTTCGGGCTGCTGCTGGCCAACGGCGGCGCGGCGTCGGCCACCTTTGCTTTGCCTCGTGGCACTTTGGAGCAGGTGTGCAGGTGCGTGAGGAGGCCCCGGTAAGACCTCAGCTTGGTGCGGCAGCTCTCGCAGCTAGAAGCAGAACATTTGCTGAGGTGGCGGCGCGTTTAGGGTCCAAACGTGAGGAGAACAGAACTCACAGGAAGTAAATGTTGGGCTTGTGATGCTGCCTCATGTGCTCCATCAGCTTCTTCATGTTGGGGAAGGAGCCGCTGCAGCCGGCTGTGGAGCACAGCAGCACTTTCCCTGGACACAACATGTAACAACACACGCTTGTTAGCATCAGCTCCACGCTAGCACAACCAGAAGCAGGCTAATCACAGGCTAATCACAGGCTAGCGGGGCTAAAGGGCAGCTAATATGTGGGTCTGCAGTGTGAATATACATCCGGTCTTAGCGGGTCTGTTCTGATACTCCAGCCTGAACAGCTCGCAGGAGCCGCGGCGGAGACTCGGAGCTCTGACCGGGGACGGACTGAGCCGGGCTGTCGTGCTCCGCGATGTGGGCGTCCAGGGCGCTCCTGTCCGGGTAAACCCGCCTACAGCCGTGGAGCGGACACGCTGCCCTCATGGTGCCTGAAATCATCCACAAATCAAACCTTTCCTCCTCCTTTAAGGGTTAAAACACCGAAACACAACGTTGGCGAGTAGCAACACAGATGCTAGTTAGCATGCTAGCTAGCGGAATCGCTTAGCTAAGCGTTAGATACGTGACATATTTTAAACACTTTATAAAGGTTCGGTCAGCAAACCTTCGGATCCACGAAGCTCCGAGAACGTGTTCTCCACAGACATGGGGACGACGGACGTAGGACAAAAGCGGAAGCAGAAGCACCGACGGCTGTGCTGCGGTCACCGACGCGCATTTATTTAGACGCGTCACTCAGCCTGAAACCAGAGGAGCCTCCATGAAGATGAAGATGATCCTCAGCATCAGCTGTTGCTCCACAGCCCGACCATCCGGTGGAGGGGTTGGATTAAAACGCTCCTCCAGCTGGGGGGGCGACAGTAGACCCAGGTCCCCCAGCTCCTCCAGCTGGGGGGGGCGACAGTAGACCCAGCTCCTCCAGGTCCTCCAGCTGGGGGGGCGACAGTAGACCCAGGTCCCCCAGCTCCTCCAGCTGGGGGGGCGACAGTAGACCCAGCTCCTACAGGTCCTCCAGCTGGGGGGGCGACAGTAGACCCAGGTCTTCCAGCTGGGGGTGACAGTAGACCCTGCTCCTCCAGGTCCTCCAGCTGGGGGGACAACAGTAGACCCAGGTCCCCCAGCTCCTCCAGCTGGGGGGGCGACAGTAGACCCAGCTCCCCCAGGCTGGACGTCCCTGCATACAGTATGAAACCAGACGTTCCTGTCGCCTGTGCTGCATAGAAATGATCAGAGGACCATGGAAGCTGCTCACAAGAGGACCTACAAGACTTTATTCCACCTTTATGGGCAACAGTGTACAGAGTTCCATAGAGTATTGATGCTGAAAGAGTGTGTGTGTGTGTGTGTGTGTTCATGGTCCTTTAATGTGAACGTTTCATCGTGAGCTTCTCTGGTTACACAAACCTGCCACAGTAACCACAAAGCTGGAGACACACCCGAGGAGCACGTCATGACATTTGTAGGCACATAGAAAAGCACAAATGGAGTCCAGGTCCAGGACGGCGTCCGTCCGTCCCCTGGTGGGGTCACGGCTCCAAACATGATCAAAGGCCATTCCTAACGAGCGAAGCGTCACTTCCAAAGTTCAGCGAGTGTGTAGATGGTGTGAGGCTGTTCTGGGCCAGGAGGAGCCTGGTGTGGAAGAGTTTCTCCAGGCTGGTCCTGATCAGAACACCAGGCTCCCTTCCTGATGGCCACCAGCTCTCGGTGATGAGATGAAGGAACCGGCACCTCAGGAAGCGCTCTGCTGCCTCACAGCTCCGGAAAACAAAAGGAAAATAGCTGCTGGGAAAAAGCTAACAAGCACAACGGACATTCAGCTGTTTCCTGGAGAAGAACCGAGCTTCCTCCAGGGCCAGAGCTCTGACTGGGAGGTCCAGATCCCCCTGAGGGACCTCCTCCTGTGTTGGGAACAGCCGACCAGGTCTATAGTGGTGCTGGGAACATCACGATTCCATTCAGATGAGATCATATGAAGATACGCGATTCAAACGGAGCCAACAGGTTGTTGTCAGAACTTCCATGACCCCCCTGGAGCCCCGGGCCAGGCTGGAGGTGAGGAGGACCCATGGAAAGGGTTAGCAGGTTAGTTGTTGGGAGGAGGCTCGTTAAATAGGTGTTAATCATTTTAGCTTTAACTATTTTAACCGTTTACTTCCTTCACTTTCTGCGGCTGAAACGTGGAATAAATCTGACATTTTAGGGTAGCAACAAGCAAAAAGACGAGTGTGGCTGATCCGGAGCCCCGCTGAGCCCCGCTGATCCGCCGCCCCGCTGGAACAGCTCCTTCACCAGCTCTTCCTCTTGGTTGCTGCGGCAGACTTCAGCTTCTTGGCCTCCCTGAGAACCCGTTCAGCCTTCTGCAGCTTCTCCATGGCTTTGTCCAGCAGGCTCCCAGCTAAGTCTCCCCCAGCATCACCCGCCCCTCCCTGTGGAGCTTTGTTCAAAAGTTCTGTGGTCTTCTGGATTTCCAGAAATATTTCTGCCTGGAGTTTCCTGACATCGTGGCACGGGGGGCCGTCCTTGGCGGCCATGGCCCCCACCTGCTGCTCAAACCCAACTGCACAGTCAGACATTAGATCTCCAAAGGAAGCTGACTTTGTTGAGATCTTGCCTCGTGGATCTGCCTCTGGACTCTGGCAGGGATCTTCTGTGCTTGAGGCCCGTGTTCCAGCTAATGTCCCGGAGTAACAGAGGGAGGGAAGGTCCTCCTCGCTGGAGTCCATGGCATCCAGACCAGCATGGCTTCCTCTCATGGCTGCCGTGGACACTGCCAGGGTGTCTCCACTCCTGGAGCCGTCGCTGTCATCATCAGAGTGTTGCCCACTGTCCACAGACTTTTCTTCAGCTTTAGCTCGGTGCTCCTCATCCAAAGCACAGTTGGGTGCGCTGAGGTCATCGTCCAGCGACACCACCCAAGACACCAGGACTGAGGGGATTTGATTCTTGGGAGGCGGCTCTTCAGCGTCACCAAGACCGTCTGAGAGGTCTGAGGCTGCCTGGGTTGATGAAGCAGGGTCTGGCTTGTCCAAACCGTCTTGTGCACCAGGGTTCTCCAGCTTCTCCGGCTTCTTCTTGGGAGGCACCAGAGGGCCAGGCGGCTTTTTGTGCTGCTGTCCTGGTGACCTGCTCATGCTGTGACCTCCCTCCTCAGACAACTCTCTGGAGTCCTGTCCTGTGACAGGACTCTTGGAGCCTTCACCCATCCCATCAGGTACTTGGTCGGGCACCATGGAAGGTTTTGTGTCTTGGGTTGGAGGAATAGGAGGCTGGGAATTTTCACTAAGCCCATTGGCTCTGAGCTGGCTGGAATGGGGCGTTTGTGGGCTTGTCTTTTTCCTGGAATCCTCACAATCCTCAGTAATCAGTTCAACCTTGGTCTTCTCTGGAGCTCCTTCACCAGATGCCACACATGGTTTGGCCTCTTTTGGTGGAGGCAGAGGCACATTCAGGGCCTGTAAGGACACATTTGATGCCGGTCCGTTAGGGTGCCGAGTTACCAACATGGTAGTTTGTGTTTGGGTCGAGGGCAGTTGGAGTTGTCAGGTTTGAGAAGACAAAGACGACAGCTGCGCGGGTGTTCAACCGTGGGTCCAAACTACTGAGCAGACTGGTGTCATGTGACCCAAAGCAGAAGGTGTCCAATCTGCATTGAAGGTGCTTGGTAGTTTGGTCGTTTGTGCTCCTCAACAACTCCACACAACTCCATCTGCCCTCAACTCAAGCAGTTTATGATGTCAACGTCCCAATGATGAAAGGAAAAGGCGTGTCCACTCACACTTGGATAAATCGGAGTATTTAAGAAGATTTTACAAACCCTTTTTGTTGGGCAAGTTTCCTTTTCAGCTTCCACTTCAGGCGCGGGGGGTTTTGGTTCTTTAGTAGGCGGCATCGGCGGTTTGATGACCTTTTTCTGAGGACACACCACTGGCTCAGTGTGAAGGTCATCAGTGCTGGTCCTGGACTGGTTCTCTGGGGTCTCTCTGGACCTGGCCATGGAACATGGCACCTGGGGAGCTTCTCTGGACGCCTCGGTGCTACCGTTTTCAGATTGGGTGCCATTGGACATGAGGGAATGTTCTTGGTCAAGATCCAGGTACAGTAGAGCATCAGACGGCATACCAGCCACCTACCACCACACACACACACACACACACACACAATAACACAATTAGAAACCCAAGGAAGGACACCCAAAGATGCTCTTTGCCTCCGTCTGGCTGGTGACGCAAGATCTAGCTAATCAATCATTAGCACCTTAATGATCATCGAACGACTTTGGATGGAATCACGGTGCCTCCAGCTCCAGCGTGGGGAGCCTAGGGGTCAATTTAGGGGCCCTTTACTGACTATATACAGAACCAGATGTTGAACAGTCTGGAGACGTAGCACCTCAGTGGAACGGGTCAGAGCCAAAGAGCTGTTGGCCAATAGCGTAGAGTCAAAGCCGACCTGTTGGTCTTAGGAAGGAGGCCAGTCTAGAGTGATCTAGAGTCACTGGTGACCACACGTGCTCTACGTCCTTTTAGTAACTTTAATAACAAAAATTGGGATGATGCATTTTTCAGGAATTCTGCTTTGTGTTAAAACTAAGAATTCCAACATTAGGAGACAAAGATTCCGACGTGGAGCGTCGAGACATTCCCAGTCAATCAAATACCTCTTTCATGTGTATCCTGGTTGGGGGCCGCCGATGGCGGTTCCCTTTGGGTCTTGTTCGTGTAACGTGTTCTAAATTAGAGCTGTCATCAACCTTTACCTGAAAACAGAAGCAAACACAGGAAGCCGTCAGCACTCATAGAGGTGCCTACAGCTTGAATTCCTAACAAAGCTGCTCCAGAACGTAGAGACGCTCCAGCCTTTATCGTTCCTTCATGTGTCCATATGACTGAGGCTGCTGAACGTTGGGATTCACCACCTCATGGACTCTTACTGCCCTCAGACGGTCCAAAAACCCCATTTATTTGCACTGGTGGGTGAAAACAAGGCTGGGACCTCCTGCTGAGAGTCTGTGGGCCGACACCTCACTTTCAAACACATTCTTTGGACCCAAAAATATACTTTATGTGAGCCAAATATTTGGTTTTGCCAACATTAGATTTGACTGTACGTTTGAAAGGTGTTTCTATCACCCAACTAGTGACTAAATGTATTAAATAAAAGGGATGGAGAAAAACTACAGTTGAAAATAAGTGAGACAGAAATCAAATACACAGTGATGAGATGTTTTACAAGAAAAAAGCGTTTATCCTTCGAACCTGTGAGACCTAAATGTTGTCACTATACAGCTAATATATGCAAATATATACCTCATCAAAGACTTTGTTCTTTGCTCGGTTGATGCCATCACTCAGGGCTCTGATCCAGGCCTCCTTTTCCTCAGCAGTCTGAGCTTGGAGCCTGACGTTATGAGCCTGCCGGACAGAAACGGCACGTAAAGACGGAGGACCGGTACTGGGCACCGAGCACCGGTGCTGGACACCGAGCACCGGTACTGGACACCGAGCACCGTGGGCACCGAGCACCGGTACTGGACACCGAGCACCGTGGGCACCGAGCACCGGTACTGGACACCGAGCACCAGTACTGGACACCGAGCACCGTGGGCACTGAGCACCGGTACTGGACACCGAGCACCGTGGACACCGAGCACCGTGGGCACCGAGCACCGGTGCTGGACACCGAGCACCGGTACTGGACACCGAGCACCGGTACTGGACACGGAGCACCGGTGCTGGACACCGAGCACCGTGGGCACCGAGCACCGGTACTGGACACCGAGCACCGTGGGCACCGAGCACCGGTACTGGGCACCGAGCACCGGTACTGGGCACCGAGCACCGTGGGCACCGAGCACCGGTACTGGGCACCGAGCACCGGTACTGGACACCGAGCACCGTGGGCACCGAGCACCGGTACTGGGCACTGAGCACCGGTACTGGACACCGAGCACCGGTACTGGGCACCGAGCATCGGTACTGGGCACCGAGCACCGTGGGCACTGAGCACCGGTACTGGACACCGAGCACTGGTACTGGGCACTGAGCATCGGTACTGGGCACCGAGCACCGTGGGCACTGAGCACCGGTACTGGGCACCGAGCACCGGTACTGGGCACTGAGCATCGGTACTGGGCACCGAGCACCGTGGGCACTGAGCACCGGTACTGGGCACCGAGCACCGGTACTGGGCACTGAGCATCGGTACTGGGCACCGAGCACCGTGGGCACTGAGCACCGGTACTGGGCACCGAGCACCGGTAATGGGCACTGAGCATCGGTACTGGGCACCGAGCACCGGTACTGGACACCGAGCACCGGTACTGGACACGGAGCACCGGTGCTAGGCACCGAGCACCAGTACTGGACACCGAGCACCGTGGGCACCGAGCACCGGTACTGGGCACCGAGCACCGGTACTGGGCACCGAGCACCGTGGGCACCGGGCACCGAGCACCGGTACTGGGCACCGAGCACCGAGCACCGGTACTGGGCACCGAGCACCGAGCACCGGTACTGGGCACCGAGCATCGGTACTGGGCACCGAGCACCGGTACTGGACACCGAGCACCGGTACTGGGCACCGAGCACCGAGCACCGGTACTGGGCACTGAGCATCGGTACTGGGCACTGAGCACCGGTACTGGGCACTGAGCACCGGTACTGGGCACTGAGCACCGGTACTGGGCACCGAGCACCGGTACTGGCACCAGGCTTTAATGAACAGAGGTCAGTTCACAGCAACATGTGGGAGGAAGTCCCCCAAAAATGATCATCCACCCACACGTTCCCACAGGTTTTAACCCTTTCTTCAAAAAGAAAATGCAGGCAAAATAGACCCGGGACCAGGAAGAGAGGAACCAGGCGGGGAGCAGACTGAGGGGGGCTCCAACAGAAACAAAGGTTGACCAGCTCTGGGGCCGAACAGGCGGGGCCCGGGGGAACCAGGACATGAAGCTTAAACGGTCTGGCAGAGTTGGTGTGAACCTGAGCCTTAAATACCGGGGACGCAGGCCTGAGTTGGGCTCTGAACAGAAATAAAACACCTCCACCAATAATGCGTGTTAAAGGAAAGTGAGGATTCTGAAAGCCAGCAGGACTCCAGGGAGGCTGGAGAGATGTAGGTGACACCATTGAACCTTTCATCTTCATCACGGACACTCCCAACGCCAGGACCAGAAGGAGGTGGCTCCACTACAGGAACCAGAACGTGTGTCTATGGGTAGACGTGGGTCCTTCCTTCATGCTCCAGATGTTCTGGCAGCCTGGTGTGGGCGGTGCCGTCCACTGTGCTTGGTGTTCTGGTGCTCAGCCATAAAGGGACTGCACGCCGACAGACTGATCCCGGATCAGAAGAACTGGGTCTGGTTTGACTTCCAGCGTACAAGTTCGGTCTCTTAGCAAAGCAGCTTCACTAGCAGATACTGGGATTCCTGCTAGCTTATATAGCAAATGAAAACAACAACCCAGTAAAACAAAGGAAGACTAACTTGAATTGAATTGGCTGTAAGCTCATTTAAACTCAGGAGGATTTGATGCTAAGGAAGTCACGCAGAGGGTGTTTCCAGAGATGGGATCAGATCCTCCCATTGCTGCTCCAGGGGAAGCAGAACCGAGTAGGTTTGGTGGGTTGGTGAGCGGAAGTTAGAACCAGCATTGAGGAACAGCTGGAGGTGGAGGAGGAGCTTTGCTGCGTCATCATTATTAAACATTTGGGGTTAGCTAAAATAGCATGTGTCACAGAAACTGGACACAGGAAGATACGAATGCACCACAGCTCCCTTTCTATCTGCTGGTCTCCGTGTATTTATGGGATGGATCATTTAAATACATCACTGCTAGTATGCTACGGCATATTAGCCTTGTTTGATTGATGAGTGATGTAGTATCAAACACTTCTACGACTGTACCTACTGTCAGTGCTATTACATGCTCTACTAGTGGTAGTGTGGTTATAACCATTATTAGTAGTAGTAGTAGAAGTGTTGTTGTTATTATCATTATTAGTAGTAGTGTTGTTGTTATTATCATTATTAGTAGTAGTGTTGTTGTTATTATCATTATTAGTAGTAGTGTTGTTGTTATTATCATTATTATTAGTAGTGTTGGAGATGTTAGTCATAGCAGTAGTGTTGTTATTATCATTATTAGTAGTAGTGTTGTTGTTATTATCATTATTAGTAGTAGTGTTGGAGATGTTAGTAATAGCAGTAGTGTTAATGTTGTTATTACCATTATTAGTAGTAATGTTGGAGATGTTAGTCATAGCAGTAGTGTTGTAATTATCATTATTATTAGTAGTGTTGGAGTTGTTAGTAATAGCAGTAGTGTTGTTATTATCATTATTATTAGTAGTGTTGGAGATGTTAGTCATAGCAGTAGTGTTGTTATTATCATTATTATTAGTAGTGTTAGAGTTGTTAGTAATAGCAGTAGTGTTGTAATTATCATTATTATTAGTAGTGTTGGAGATGTTAGTCATAGCAGTAGTGTTGTTATTATCATTATTATTAGTAGTGTTAGAGTTGTTAGTAATAGCAGTAGTGTTGTAATTATCATTATTATTAGTAGTGTTGGAGTTGTTAGTAATAGCAGTAGTGTTGTAATTATCATTATTATTAGTAGTGTTGGAGATGTTAGTCATAGCAGTAGTGTTGTAATTATCATTATTATTAGTAGTGTTGGAGATGTTAGTCATAGCAGTAGTGTTGTTATTATCATTATTAGTAGTAGTGTTGGAGTTGTTAGTAACAGCAGTAGTGTTGTTATTATCATTATTAGTAGTAGTGTTGGAGTTGTTAGTAATAGCAGTAGTGTTGTTATTATCATTATTAGTAGTAGTGTTGGAGTTGTTAGTAATAGCAGTAGTGTGGTTATTATCATTATTAGTAGTAGTGTTGGAGTTGTTAGTAATAGCAGTAGTGTTGTTATTATCATTATTAGTAGTAGTGTTAGAGTTGTTAGTAATAGCAGTAGTGTTGTTGTTATCATTATTAGTAGTAGTGTTGGAGTTGTTAGTAATAGCAGTAGTGTTGTTATTATCATTATTAGTAGTAGTGTTGGAGTTGTTAGTAATAGCAGTAGTGTTGTTATTATCATTATTAGTCGTAGTGTTGGAGTTGTTAGTAATAGCAGTAGTGTTGTTATTATCATTATTAGTCGTAGTGTTGGAGTTGTTAGTAATAGCAGTAGTGTTGTTATTATCATTATTAGTAGTAGTGTTGGAGTTGTTAGTAATAGCAGTAGTGTTGTTATTATCATTATTAGTAGTAGTGTTGGAGTTGTTAGTAATAGCAGTAGTGTTGTTATTATCATTATTAGTAGTAGTGTTAGAGTTGTTAGTAATAGCAGTAGTGTTGTTATTATCATTATTAGTAGTAGTGTTGGAGTTATTAGTAATAGCAGTAGTGTTGTTGTTGTTATTATCGTTATTAGTAGTAGTGTTGTTGTTATTAGTAATAGCAGTAGTGTTGTTGTTGTTGTTATCATTATTAGTAGTAGTGTTGGAGTTATTAGTAATAGCAGTAGTGTTAATGTTGTTATTTTCATTATTATTAGTAGTGTTGTTAGCATTATTAAGAGGGTTATTACTAATATTATTGTTACTGTTGTTGTTACTGGTAGTAATACTAGTTAGGGCGGTAGGTCAGTGTGGACTAACCTTATTTCCAGCCTTCGGTGATGGAATCAGGATCAGTCTGTGCTTCTTCCTCAACGAGCTCTTGATTTCATGACACTGATCATAGTTTTCAAGGTTAAGCCTCTCCAAGCAGTTTTTCAGGTCCTGGAACCAAAGTTGACGTCATTTCAACCCATAAATCCATAAGTTAAATCCAAGTTGTAGCGAATATATGGGGAAACATTGGCTACGTTTGGTGAAGGCACACAGGTAACTCACGGTAACTCACGGTAACTCACGGTAACTGACGGTAACTGACGGTAACTGACGGTAACTGACGGTAACTCGAGCCCTGATTGAACACACCAAAACACCTCAGTGCCTGGACTGGCCTTGGCCTTCATCCCCCTGACATACTGTGGTTGGCCAGTGTTACAAGTGTCACAAATAAAATGCTAACGTGATAATTCTCATTAAAAATGCTTAATGGAGCCGCTCATGCAGTTAATGATGGGCTAGCTGGTGGGTTGGTTCTCCTACAATCTGACCCCATGGACCCAAAGACTATTACAGACACGTTAACAGTTCGAATGTCTTAAAATAAAAAACACATCAACTTTTGTGAGTGTCAGAATAAATACGTCACGTCTGTACCTCGTTTTCAAAAATGACAACTTCTGTTCTCTCCAAGTGGATGTAACGGTCCTTGTAGCTCGGCAACAGTCGTCCGGTGTCCTTCTTCACCCACCCAGCCTTGTCCAAGAAACGTGGCTTCTTACAGTCAGCTGCATCTTCTTTGGTGCCCTGAAACGATTAAAACAAAGGAAGGATGGATGGATGGATGGATGGATGATGGGTGGATGGATGGATGGATGGATGGATGGATGATGGGTGGATGGATGGGTGGATGGATGGATGGATGGATGGATGGATGGATGGATGGATGATGGGTGGATGGATGGATGGATGATGGGTGGATGGATGGGTGGATGGATGGATGATGGGTGGATGATGGGTGGATGGATGGATGGGTGGGTGGATGATGGGTGGATGGATGGGTGGATGGATGGGTGGATGGATGGGTGGGTGGATGATGGGT
>NC_042297.1:131194-166194 GCF_901000725.2 Takifugu rubripes
TAGGACCCTGTTAGGGTTAGGACCCTGTTAGGACCCTGTTAGGACCCTGTTAGGGTTAGGACCCTGTTAGGACCCTGTTAGGACCCTGTTAGGGTTAGGACCCTGTTAGGACCCTGTTAGGGTTAGGACCCTGTTAGGACCCTGTTAGGACCCTGTTAGGACCCTGTTAGGGTTAGGACCCTGTTAGGACCCTGTTAGGACCCCGTTAGGACCCTGTTAGGGTTAGGACCATGTTAGGACCCTGTTAGGACCCTGTTAGGGTTAGGACCCTGTTAGGACCCTGTTAGGACCCTGTTAGGGTTAGGACCCTGTTAGGACCCTGTTAGGACCCTGTTAGGGTTAGGATCCTGTTAGGGTTAAGACCCTGTTAGGACCCCGTTAGGACCCTGTTAGGACCCTGTTAGGGTTAGGACCCTGTTAGGACCCTGTTAGGACCCTGTTAGGGTTAGGACCCTGTTAGGACCCTGTTAGGACCCTGTTAGGGTTAGGACCCTGTTAGGACCCTGTTAGGACCCTGTTAGGGTTAGGACCCTGTTAGGACCCTGTTAGGACCCTGTTAGGACCCTGTTAGGGTTAGGACCCTGTTAGGACCCTGTTAGGACCCTGTTAGGGTTAGGACCCTGTTAGGACCCTGTTAGGACCCTGTTAGGACCCTGTTAGGGTTAGGACCCTGTTAGGACCCTGTTAGGACCCCGTTAGGACCCTGTTAGGGTTAGGACCATGTTAGGACCCTGTTAGGACCCTGTTAGGGTTAGGACCCTGTTAGGACCCTGTTAGGACCCTGTTAGGGTTAGGACCCTGTTAGGACCCTGTTAGGACCCTGTTAGGGTTAGGATCCTGTTAGGTTAAGACCCTGTTAGGACCCCGTTAGGACCCTGTTAGGACCCTGTTAGGTTAGGACCCTGTTAGGACCCTGTTAGGACCCTGTTAGGGTTAGGACCCTGTTAGGACCCTGTGTTAGGACACCTGTTAGGTTAGGACCCTGTTAGGACCCTGTTAGGACCCTGTTAGGACCCTGTTAGGGTTAGGACCCTGTTAGGACCCTGTTAGGACCCTGTTAGGGTTAGGACCTGTTAGGACCCTGTTAGGACCCTGTTAGGGTTAGGACCCTGTTAGGACCCTGTTAGGACCCTGTTAGGGGTGAGGACCCTGTTAGGACCCTGTTAGGACCCTGTTAGGACCCTGTTAGGACCCTGTAGGGTTAGGACCCGTTAGGGACCCGTTAGGACCTGTTAGGTTAGGACCCTGTTAGGACCCTGTTAGGACCCTGTTAGGGTTAGGACCCTGTTAGGACCCTGTTAGGACCCTGTTAGGACCCTGTTAGGGTTAGGACCCTGTTAGGACCCTGTTAGGACCCTGTTAGGACCCTGTTAGGGTTAGGACCCTGTTAGGGTTAGGACCCTGTTAGGACCCTGTTAGGGTTAGGACCCTGTTAGGACCCTGTTAGGACCCTGTTAGGACCCTGTTAGGGTTAGGACCCTGTTAGGACCTGTTAGGACCCTGTTAGGGTTAGGACCCTGTTAGGACCCTGTTAGGTTAGGACCCTGTTAGGACCCTGTTAGGACCCTGTTAGGGTTAGGACCCTGTTAGGACCCTGTTAGGACCCGTTAGGACCCTGTTAGGGTTAGGACCATGTTAGGACCCTGTTAGGACCCTGTTAGGGTTAGGACCCTGTTAGGACCCTGTTAGGACCCTGTTAGGGTTAGGACCCTGTTAGGACCCTGTTAGGACCCTGTTAGGGTTAGGATCCTGTTAGGGTTAAGACCCTGTTAGGACCCCGTTAGGACCCTGTTAGGACCCTGTTAGGGTTAGGACCCTGTTAGGACCCTGTTAGGACCCTGTTAGGGTTAGGACCCTGTTAGGACCCTGTTAGGACCCTGTTAGGGTTAGGACCCTGTTAGGACCCTGTTAGGACCCTGTTAGGGTTAGGACCCTGTTAGGACCCTGTTAGGACCCTGTTAGGACCCTGTTAGGGTTAGGACCCTGTTAGGACCCTGTTAGGACCCTGTTAGGACCATGTTAGGGTTAGGACCCTGTTAGGACCCTGTTAGGACCCTGTTAGGGTTAGGACCCTGTTAGGACCCTGTTAGGACCCTGTTAGGACCCTGTTAGGGTTAGGACCCTGTTAGGACCCTGTTAGGACCCTGTTAGGACCCTGTTAGGGTTAGGACCCTGTTAGGACCCTGTTAGGACCCTGTTCGGGTTAGGACCCTGTTAGGACCCTGTTAGGACCCTGTTAGGACCCTGTTAGGGTTAGGACCCTGTTAGGACCCTGTTAGGACCCTGTTAGGGTTAGGACCCTGTTAGGACCCTGTTAGGACCCTGTTAGGGTTAGGACCCTGTTAGGACCCTGTTAGGACCCTGTTAGGGTTAGGACCCTGTTAGGACCCTGTTAGGGTTAGGGCCCTGTTAGGACCCTGTTAGGACCCCGTTAGGACCCTGTTAGGGTTAGGACCCTGTTAGGACCCTGTTAGGACCCTGTTAGGACCCTGTTAGGACCCTGTTAGGGTTAGGACCCTGTTAGGACCCTGTTAGGACCCTGTTAGGGTTAGGATCCTGTTAGGGTTAAGACCCTGTTAGGACCCCGTTAGGACCCTGTTAGGACCATGTTAGGACCATGTTAGGACCCTGTTAGGGTTAGGACCCTGTTAGGACCCTGTTAGGACCCTGTTAGGGTTAGGACCCTGTTAGGACCCTGTTAGGACCCTGTTAGGGTTAGGACCCTGTTAGGACCCCGTTAGGACCCTGTTAGGACCCTGTTAGGACCCTGTTAGGGTTAGGACCCTGTTAGGACCCTGTTAGGACCCTGTTAGGGTTAGGATCCTGTTAGGACCCTGTTAGGGTTAGGACCCTGTTAGGACCCTGTTAGGACCCTGTTAGGGTTAGGGCCCTGTTAGGACCCTGTTAGGACCCTGTTAGGGTTAGGACCCTGTTAGGGTTAGGACCCTGTTAGGACCCTGTTAGGACCCTGTTAGGGTTAGAACCCTGTTAGGGTTAGGACCCTGTTAGGACCCTGTAGGACCCTGTTAGGACCCTGTTAGGGTTAGAACCCTGTTAGGACCCTGTTAGGACCCTGTTAGGACCCTGTTAGGGTTAGAACCCTGTTAGGGTTAGGACCCTGTTAGGGTTAGGACCCTGTTAGGACCCTGACCTTAGGTCACAGGGTCAGGGTCCCCAGAGGCACCTTGTTGCCTGAGTACAAGTTGCACTGTCTCACCTCCTGTCTTACCTCCTGTCTCACCTCCTGTCTTACCTCCTGTCTCACCTCCTGTTTTACCTCCTGTCTCACCTGTTGTCTCACCTCCTGTCTCACCTCCTGTCTCACCTCCTGTCTTACCTCCTGTCTCACCTCCTGTTTTACCTCCTGTCTCACCTCCTGTCTCACCTCCCGTCTCACCTCCTGTCTCACCTCCTGTCTTACCTCCTGTCTCACCTCCTGTTTTACCTCCTGTCTCACTTCCTGTCTTACCTCCTGTCTCACCTCCTGTCTCGCCTCCTGTCTCACCTCCTGTCTCGCCTCCCGTCTCACCTCCTGTCTCACCTCCCGTCTCACCTCCTGTCTCACCTCCTGTCTTACCTCCTGTCTCACCTCCTGTTTTACCTCCTGTCTCACCTGTTGTCTCACCTCCTGTCTCACCTCCCGTCTCACCTCCTGTCTCACCTCCTGTCTCACCTCCCGTCTCACCTCCTGTCTCACCTCCTGTCTTACCTCCTGTCTCACCTCCTGTTTTACCTCCTGTCTCACCTGTTGTCTCACTTCCTGTCTCGCCTCCTGTCTCACTTCCTGTCTCACCTCCTGTCTCACCTCCTGTCTCACCTCCTGTCTCACCTCCTGTCTCACTTCCTGTCTTACCTCCTGTCTCACCTCCTGTCTCGCCTCCTGTCTCACTTCCTGTCTCACCTCCTGTCTCGCCTCCTGTCTCACCTCCTGTCTCACCTCCTGTCTCACCTCCTGTCTCGCCTCCTGTCTCACCTCCTGTCTCACCTCCTGTCTCGCCTCCTGTCTTACCTCCTGTCTCACCTCCTGTTTTACCTCCTGTCTCACCTGTTGTCTCACCTCCTGTCTCACCTCCTGTCTCACCTCCCGTCTCACCTCCTGTCTCACCTCCTGTCTTACCTCCTGTCTCACCTCCTGTTTTACCTCCTGTCTCACCTGTTGTCTCACTTCCTGTCTCACCTCCTGTCTCGCCTCCTGTCTCACTTCCTGTCTCACCTCCTGTCTCACCTCCTGTCTCACCTCCTGTCTTACCTCCTGTCTCACTTCCTGTCTTACCTCCTGTCTCACCTCCTGTCTCACTTCCTGTCTCACTTCCTGTCTTACCTCCTGTCTCACCTCCTGTCTCGCCTCCTGTCTCGCTTCCTGTCTCACCTCCTGTCTCGCCTCCTGTCTCACCTCCTGTCTCACCTCCTGTCTCACCTCCTGTCTAACCTCCTGTCTCACCTCCTGTCTCACCTCCTGTCTAACCTGTTGTCTCTTCCTTTCTAGGAGGGTCTCTCTGCTGGTCCTGGAGCCTCTCCGTGTCTTCCCCTGAAACAGCCTTTGGGTGAGCAGCGCCGGGTGACCAGTAGAGGGCAGCGATGCGCCCGTTCCACCCACCTCCAGAAGCAGAAGAAGAAGAAGTTCAACGCTGTTTGTGTGGGGAGAGTTTGGGCAGGAATGCTGAGGGAATAATGTCGGAGGCTGCGCTGGAAGAGGTGTCGGTGCTGTCGTCTATCTACTGCGGAGAGGAGGAGTTCCAGCTCGTTCACCGCTCCGGTCCGTTTCAGGGAACCTTTCACTTCCCGAAAATGAGGCGCTCTTTAATTGAACCGAAACCTTTGCAGCTAATCTGCAGCTAAGAGTTTTATCTTCTGCACTGTGAAACGTTGAGCTGTCCAGCAACAATGAGTTACATTTCCCCATGGAGAGAAGTTACTGACAAACACATTTCACGAGAACCCTCTCGGTAATTCCGCTACCGTTTGTTCGGTTCAGGTCAGGACGGGCTGGTGGTGCACATCAAGCAGACCGTGGGAGGAGAAGGTGGGCCGGACATCAGTCTGTCCTTCCACCTGCCCCCTGCTTACCCCTCCTGCCCCCCCGGCATCTCGGTAACATCCACTCGCCTGTCCAAGACTCAGAGCCTCCACATCAGGCAGAAGCTGCTGGACCAGGCTGCAGCGTTACCAGCAGAGCCGATGTTACACCGGCTGGTGGAGGGTGTGCAGGTCAGGGTGCTGCTCCGCTCTCACACACACACACACACACACACACACTCTTCAACGTGTCTCCCGGTGTTTCCACAGGAGCATGTGCAGCGAATGGACACGTGCGCTGGCAGAGACGAGGAGGCGGCCCCAGACCCAGACCGGACTGTTGTCCTGCTGCTGGACCACATTCGTGACAGGAGGCGCTACATCAAGCTCCTGGAGCGTTGGACCCACCAGCTGCAGCTTTCTGGGATGCTGTTCCTGGGACGCAGCATCCTGCTGATCCTGCAGGGGGACCGACTCCAAGTCAAGGTGACGGTCAGCGTCTGTGCTGCACTGTAATCCCTGTCAGTTAACACCCAAGGTGTGTTCTTATTCCACAGAAAGGGTCCGGTCCATAAATCGTCGGTTCACTGGTCTCACTGGTCTCTGCTGACCTTGGGACTCTCTCAGCATCAGTGAAGTGACCCGACACTGGTGCTCCTGACCTCTGACCTCGATGGGGTCCCACTGGGTGATGTGGGCCCAGGGTGCAGGCGGTTCTCATATGCTCACGGGTTTGGTGGGATGTTTCTTTCTGGTCCAAGACCTTCTGCTGCAAGTTTGTCTTCTCTTTGTCAGTCTGGTTTTTTCCTCGGGAGCCTTTTTTGGCTCCTCAGGTGAGGACGCAGTCATGTGACTTTTGAGACTGGGTCCATGACGAGTTACTGACCCTGAACCAAACGCCAAGAGGCTGTTATTCTACTGCAGTGTGAGGGAACATGTGTGTGTTTGTGTGTGTGTCTCCAGGAGTTTTGTCGCCTTTTGAAGACGGTGAAGATCGATGTGGATTCTTCCGGCAAGAAATGCAAAGAGAAGATGATGAAGGTTCTGATCGAAGCCTCACGTCCATCCAGCGTCAGGTACAGGTTCTCATTCTGATCTCCACACACTTGCTCTCCAAACGATAGCGGAGACAATGAGAGGCTGCTCGGGTCAAACCAGCTGAAAGGCTTCAGAACGGCCTCCAAATCCAGGAAGATGTGCAAGAACATGGAAAACGCATGTGGAAGGATTGAGTAATGGCCCAAAGCTGAGCTGTGGGTCCTGGGTCACCACAGAGGTGTCCTCGGAGGACTGGAACCACTGGAAGACCCCTGTGAGAGGAGAAGCCCTCAGTGGTGATCAATGATGGTTCCTGGACAGGTTCCACCGACCCAAAACACACCGACTGTCCTCAAGACACATGGAGCAGCAGTTTATGGACCGATGAACTTGTTCCTTTTGGGTCCTCCAACAGTTGGTCAGCTGACCCTCGAACCCTGAACCTGAGCCACCGTTGACTGAAGCCGATGGGGTGTGTCGGGCCTGTTTTCACAGACCAGGATCATGGATCCGTGTGTGTGTGTGTGTGTGTGTGTGTGTGCGACAGGTGTCTAACAGCAGGGGTCTAACAGCAGGGGTCTAACAGCAGGGGTGGGTCTAACAGCAGGGGTCTAACAGCAGGGGTCTAACAACAGGTGTGGGTCTAACAGCAGGGGTCTAACAGCAGGGGTCTAACAGCAGGGGTGGGTCTAACAGCAGGTGTGGGTCTAACAGCAGGGGTCTAACAACAGGTGTGGGTCTAACAGCAGGGGTCTAACAGCAGGGGTCTAACAGCAGGGGTCTAACAGCAGGGGTGGGTCTAACAGCAGGGGTCTAACAACAGGTGTGGGTCTAACAGCAGGGGTCTAACAGCAGGGGTCTAACAGCAGGGGTCTAACAGCAGGGGTGGGTCTAACAGCAGGGGTGGGTCTAACAGCAGGTGTGGGTCTAACAGCAGGGGTCTAACAGCAGGGGTGGGTCTAACAGCAGGGGTGGGTCTAACAGCAGGGGTCTAACAGCAGGGGTCTAACAACAGGTGTGGGTCTAACAGCAGGGGTCTAACAGCAGGGGTCTAACAGCAGGGGTGTCCTGTGCCAGTCTGCAGGGCTTGGAGGTGAGGAGCTACGGGTCCTTCCAAGAGCTCGCTGCAGCCTTCCAGGACATCAACCTGGAGGAACTCTTCCAGCAGATCTCTGTGTTCATGGAGTGACTGAGGGAATATTACATCCCATCATGGAACGTCCACTGGAAATTGATGTGCAGCTGGTCTACAAAAATGTTGCCACGGTTACCATTAATTGTGCTGAAAACCATCATGTTGACTGTAAAGGGACACCTGTAAACATGGCCTGTAAATATAAAAGACACGTTTTTATGTCGCCTTCTAAAAGTATGTGTGTGTGTGTATGTATGTATGTGTATGTATGTATGTGTGTGTGTGTGTGTGTATGTATGTGTATGTATGTATGTGTGTGTGTGTGTGTATGTAATCAATCAATCGATCAATCTTTATTTATCAGCATCTGTTAAATCAGAACTGTCTCTAGACCCTCTCCAGAATCCCAGGGCCTGACCCCCAACAAGCAACAGTGGCAGGAAAAACTCCCCTTTAACAGGAAGAAACCTGGAGCAGGACCAGGCTCATGTAGGGGGACCCTCCTGTTGATGGGGGGGGGGGGGGGTAGAGAGAGAGGAGAGGAGGAGGAGGGGAGAGGAGGAGGGAAGGAGAGGAGAGGAGAGGGGAGGGGAGGAGAGGAGAGGGGAGGAGAGGAGAGGAGAGGGGGGAGAGGATGAGAGGAGAGGGAGAGGAGGAGGGGAGAGGAGAGGAGAGGGGGGAGAGGATGAGAGGAGAGGAGAGGGGGGAGAGGATGAGAGGAGAGGGAGAGGAGGAGGGGAGGAGAGGAGAGGGGGGAGAGGAGAGGAGAAGGAGAGGAGAGGGAGGGGAGGAGGGGAGAGGGAGGGGAGAGGAGAGGAGAGAATAGGTAGGAGAGGAAGAGGAGAAGGAGGAGGGGAGAGGAGAACATAGAAATACTTTATATTAATTAAAATCAGCTGCCGGTAGAGTCGAGTTGAGTGGGTCAGCGGGGTCAGAGGTCAGTAGGTCAGCATACAACTATGAAGGTGGTGATGCCTGTAGATGGATACAGAAGGGGGGGGCAGAAGAAATAACCACTAGTCGGAGAGGAGGGGGGGGGCAGTTGTTGGGGTGGCCTCTGAGGCGGGTAGATGCAGCGCCGCCTGCTGGAGAAGCTCAGTTTTATTTTGAAGGTAAAAGAGGGCAGGAACGTGCACGTTTTGATCACCTTTCTCCTGTAAATAGGGTTTAAATGCTGCAGCTGCTTCTCTGAACACGTCCAAACCGCAGTCACGTGACTCACCAGAGGAGCTAATCAGCAAGAACTTCGCGTCATTTTTCCAAAATAAAACCAGTTTGTTTTTGGAGACGCTAAATACTCGAAAACAGGCCAAAGGGGGAGATTCGGTCCGGTTTAGAACAGGAGTCGCCGCACTTCCCGGGACATGACGTCAGAGCTGCGCCAGGTAAACGGCACACCTGTACCTGCGCCGTCCTGACGCACCGCGGTCTCACGCACGGACGGACAGACGGACGGAAGTGGGGATCAAAGATGAGACGCAGTTAACGAGCTCCTGAAGATCCTGAAGGTCCTGAAGATCCTGAAGATGAGGCGCGAAGGTGGACTCGTGGGCTGAACCTATTCTCGAGGGAACACCACGTTAGACTGCTGACATGTGCAACAGGACCGAGGTAAACGCGCGCGCGCGCGCACATATCTACCAACGTTTAGTAACAGAGGTTTATGCAGTCTGGAGGAAAAGGCGTTCAGCCCTGTTCCTTCTGTTATCTGAGCTGAATGGGGGAACATTTGGGGGGGAACCTGTTTCTTCTGGTTCCTCATCAGCTACTTTGGCCTTTCATCGTCTCTTTACACATCAATGTCTCTTTTCTTTTGGCTAATTTGAGGCTTCGGCTCAGGCCTGCAGCTGGGCCACATGTGGAACAGCCCCCCCGGTTTATTCATCTTCCTTTTAAAAAGGCACCTGCTCACCTACTGGAACCTTTGCATGTTGTTTTTGACACAAACTCAAGAGTTGCGTGACTGTTTCCAACGTCAGTGTCGTGTTGTGAGGGCTCGGGTCAAAGGAAAACCTGTTTCCCTCTCAGGGTGGGTCCCACCCAGGCCTGAAGTTTCATGTGTGACGTGAGTCCAGGAGGTTGAACCTTATCTGCCTGATAATCTATATTATAAATGGCAGCGAGGCCTGTAAACACACCTGAGAGACGACCCAGAGAAAACAGGCGAATGTTGTGGCAGGTCCGGACCTGCATACGCCTGTAAACCTGTTAGAAGAAGACCGTGCTGGTCCTCTTTCGTTTGAGCTTTAAAAAGAAAGAAAGATCCTGTAAAAGAGTGAACTGAATACACGTGTGAAGTCGTGTGTCACCTGTGGTTTCCAAGATTTGGAACATTTTTTAGCTCCATTTGAATTATGTTGGTTTGATGTTCAAATTCTGTCACAAACTCTCGGTAGGGTTGAATTTTGGACTCAAGAGGCAGGTAAACCAGTCCTACCAGGTGGACAAACAGGCTTTCAGCAAGGAAACTGGCCCCCCAACCCTAACCCTAACCCTAACCCAAACTCCAACATGGAGCCAGAGCTGTATTCTGCTGGGTGCTGAAGCTCTGACCCACCCTTACCGGTCCTCTCTGGCCCCAACCCTAACGATTCCTATAGGTCTATATGGTAACATTTCAGTCCGACCCCCCCTCCCTGTGTCTGTAGCCTTTAGTCAACAGACCAGGAACCGTCAGCTGCAGCCGTTTCCTCATGATTGTGTCCTGACTGGTCACAGTTTAGAGACGGACTCTCAAGTCTTCATCATGAAATGAGCTACCTGAGGTGAGTTCCCTCTCAGCTGGGGGCCACAGCCAGAAATCAAGGTTTTTACTGCTTTTTAAAGGTAGCCAGAAGAAAAGAGAGGGAACGATGGCAGGAACGTCCTCTGTCCTGCTACGTCCTGTCAGAGGTCGCCATGTTAAAACCACATTAGTCCGGATCAGAAGGGCCATTTACCTGGACCACTTTCATCACTTCATGGCAATGACATGACCTGGAACCAGCGATCCCAGAGTCCGTTTTTAACTGTGACCCAGAGGACAGACGAAGCCAGAACAGAGAGCAGTTCTTTTTGTCTGAGAAGATCATGAGTGCTGCTTCTTCTGAGAAGCGGTTCGTCAGGTCTGGAACGTTGGGAAGGGGGGCAGAGACGGCTCGAGCCAGTCTGGAAAAGCCTTTATGGGTTCATTTATTTTGCTGAGTCCTGATTTAGCATTGAAAATGGTGATATGAAGGATGTTTTTAAGGATGTTCTCTGCTTGTGCTTTAGCTCCTGACCCGTCTCTCTTTTAAAAGGAACCCTTTGAGCTTTGGAGCAGACGGAAGGATGGAAGCAGTGACCCTCTCCTGCCTTCACTGGTACGGATATTTATTACTATTAAAGGGTGATCTATCAGGCCACATCTAGAGCATAAAGCTCAGTGTGATTCATAACACCTTCAGATTTATTGAGATCATTTTGATAAGCACAGCTGATGCTTTACTAAGGCTTCTACTCATCTATACATTAAAGAGTAATGTCCTTGTGTACGTATGTGCCAGCTAAAGCAGAGTTGACGTCCTACCAGCGATACACCGTTGCCTTGACAGCTACGCTTTAGCTTTAGCTTTAGCTCCCGCTGACGTTTGGGAGCCTCCCAATGATGACGCACAGTAACTGTTTAATGTGGGCGTGTCTTTGTGCAGCCAGCACAGAGGACATTTGATTACGTCCTGGTGGCCCACAAGCAGGAGGATGAAACGGACCAGAAGGCTCTGAGACAGACGGCCTTCATTCAACAACTGGAGAACAAAAACTTCAAAGTCTCGGTGCGGCTGAACTGTCCAGATCTCCAAACACTGAACATGTGACTGAAACACGCGCTCTCCCAACCCCCCCTCGTAGAAAATCGTCCATGATGACAAAGTATTCTATGGTCTTCGTGCCCCATCTGAGATATTTGAAGAGTACCAGTATCTGCTCAAAGTTTCTGACTCCTGCAACTGGTGCGGAGATGTGAAGGGCGCCGTCACCCAGGCCACCAGGTAACGTGCACACACACCAGCACATTTGGGAGGCTAGTTGATGCATGGTCAGGTTTTCCTTCAGTGGCCCCAGGCGTCGTTCTGTACCAGATCATTGACACGTAGATGTTAGCAACGAAGTCCTCGTCGTGTACCTGCCAGAGGGTTGAGAGGGGGCAAGAAAAGCCCCAAGAGTTGGAGTGAATGATGGAGGCTTTATGTCTGTGAAGGTTCTCGCTCCTCCAGGACCTGGTAATCCTGCTAGTTGAATCACAGCAGCCGTTAGCATTCCATGAAGACGTTTCACCTCTTATCCAGGAGCCTTCATCAGTTCTAACGGACTGTTGGGGAGTTCCAGGTTCTTCTGCTCTTCAGGAGCCATGAACACCTTTGGAGCTTCATTCACCTGGTGGTTGGTGGCTCCGCCCCTCATCATTAATGGGGTTGGTTAGTGGCCATGTGTGAAAGGCCTCTTCTCCTCCTGAGGAGGTTTTTCAATCCTGTACTGTAAACAGGTGAGAGGTGATGTCTCAGAGCCCCACCCCTGGTTAATGATGGTTAAAGATGATGATCGAGTGTCCTTTGTCCTTCAGATGCAGGTGAACTGTTGACTCCTGGCCTGAGGAGTTGGCTCTGTGAAGGGGTTGTGTTGTCTCCCCAATGGACAGGGCTACGTAAGGTAGTGTGGGCAGTCCAGTGCAGCGAGGGATGTCCAGACCTGTTCACTGGGGAGACTAAACAACCGCACATGGCCCAACATAGAAGAGCCAGCTCCTCAGGCCAGGACTCACCTGCATCTGAAGGACAGAGGACTCGCCTGCCTCTGAAGGACAGAGGACTCGCCTGCATCTGAAGGACAGAGGACTCACCTGCATCTGAAGGACAGAGGACTCACCTGCATCTGAAGGACAGAGGACTCGCCTGCATCTGAAGGACAGAGGACTCGCCTGCCTCTGAAGGACAGAGGACTCGCCTGCATCTGAAGGACAGAGGACTCGCCTGCATCTGAAGGACAGAGGACTCACCTGCCTCTGAAGGACAGAGGACTCGCCTGCATCTGAAGGACAGAGGACTCGCCTGCATCTGAAGGACAGAGGACTCGCCTGCATCTGAAGGACAGAGGACTCGCCTGCATCTGAAGGACAGAGGACTCGCCTGCCTCTGAAGGACAGAGGACTCGCCTGCATCTGAAGGACAGAGGACTCGCCTGCATCTGAAGGACAGAGGACTCGCCTGCATCTGAAGGACAGAGGACTCGCCTGCATCTGAAGGACAGAGGACTCGCCTGCATCTGAAGGACAGAGGACTCGCCTGCATCTGAAGGACAGAGGACTCGCCTGCCTCTGAAGGACAGAGGACTCGCCTGCATCTGAAGGACAGAGGACTCGCCTGCATCTGAAGGACAGAGGACTCGCCTGCCTCTGAAGGACAGAGGACTCGCCTGCCTCTGAAGGACAGAGGACTCGCCTGCCTCTGAAGGACAGAGGACTCGCCTGCCTCTGAAGGACAGAGGACTCGCCTGCATCTGAAGGACAGAGGACTCGCCTGCATCTGAAGGACAGAGGACTCGCCTGCATCTGAAGGACAGAGGACTCGCCTGCATCTGAAGGACAGAGGACTCGCCTGCATCTGAAGGACAGAGGACTCGCCTGCATCTGAAGGACAGAGGACTCGCCTGCATCTGAAGGACAGAGGACTCGCCTGCATCTGAAGGACAGAGGACTCGCCTGCATCTGAAGGACAGAGGACTCGCCTGCATCTGAAGGACAGAGGACTCGCCTGCATCTGAAGGACAGAGGACTCGCCTGCATCTGAAGGACAGAGGACTCGCCTGCATCTGAAGGACAGAGGACACTGGTTTGAGGACAGTGGTGTACAGGTTTGGCCATCATTAACCAGAGGTGGGGCTCTGAGACGTCACCTCTCACCTGTTTAAAACACCCCCCCAGGAGGAGAAGAGGCCGTTCAGGCGTGGCCACTAACCCCATGTAGTCAGATTATAGAGGCTTTGTAATGTGGTCATTGTCAGTTTGTTGCACAGGATCCCGGTCAAACCAGGTCCAATTAAGTGTTTTACATAAGTGATGCTACTATTATTGTAGCGGCTGAAACTGTCAAGAATACTCATAACACATGATCAGCTTCCAAAAGAAGGACAGTTTGTCAAAGTTGTCTTTTAGGCAGTTGATAAGCGCTAAGATCAAAGGGACAGTGCTGGCCTTGAAGATCCCTCTGATACTGCAGGTGATCTTGGCGTTCCACAGGGTTTCGTATGCGGACCAATCCTTTTCACCCTAACCCTAACCCCAATCCTTTTCACCCTCACCCAATCCTTTTCACCCTAACCCTAACCCTTTTCACCCTAACCCTTTTCACCCTAACCCTAACCCTTTTCACCCTAACCCTTTTCACCCTAACCCTAACCCTTTTCACCCTAACCCAATCCTTTTCACCCTAACCCTAACCCTAACCCAACCCTTTTCACTCTAACCCTAACCCAACCCTTTTCACTCTAACCCTAACCCAATCCTTTTCACCCTAAACCTAACCCTAACCCTTTTCACTCTAACCATAACCCAATCCTTTTCACCCTAACCCTAACCCTAACCCTTTTCACTCTAACCATAACCCAATCCTTTTCACCCTAACCCTAACCCAATCCTTTTCACCCTAACCCTAACCCTAACCCTAACCCAACCCTTTTCACTCTAACCCTAACCCAATCCTTTTCACCCTAACCCTAACCCTAACCCTTTTCACTCTAACCATAACCCAATCCTTTTCACCCTAACCCTAACCCTAACCCTAACCCAATCCTTTTCACCCTAACCCTAACCCTAACCCTTTTCACTCTAACCATAACCCAATCCTTTTCACCCTAACCCTAACCCTAACCCTAACCCAACCCTTTTCACTCTAACCCTAACCCAATCCTTTTCACCCTAACCCTAACCCAATCCTTTTCACCCTAACCCTAACCCTAACCCTAACCCTTTTCACTCTAACCATAACCCAATCCTTTTCACTTTGTCCCAGCTTCATTTAGGACGTAATAAATGGAAGTGTGCCATCAGTTTTCATTGTATGCTGATGACACCCTGCTGTTTTATGTATAAAACCAGAAGAAATGAGCAGTTGGACAAATTAAGGCGTATCTTTTAAATAAAAACTATTAAATTACCTCAATGTTTGTTCTTATTAATTGGGCCAAAACTTGTACTCATTGCTCTGCAAATCAAACCCCTCAGGAACAGGAGCTAACCACATGGTCTAACAATCTTTTATGAGGATCTGTCCTCGGGGACGTCTAGGAGTCCTGTTTGTCCTGGCAATAAGGAATTCCCCAGATTAGGGGAATGCTGACTGCTCCCCCCAAGGGTTCCACCTAAAGATACAAGAGACAAATGAGTACTTAATATTGGGATAAGGGGGAGAACTCACCCCTTTGTCAGTCACCCACCTGTTGTACCTGTGTCCCACTGCTGCAGATCTAATATTAACATCTCCTCTTTCTCAGGATCCGACTGGTCAACTTCATCGTTAATGAGACCTTCATCAACACAGGAGGTGAAGCATCATGCCAGAGGCCAAAGCTTCGTGGCTACTGAGTAGAAAGGTGATAATGCTGCTCTGCTTCTCTCCAGAGAATCTGAAGGAGCTGCTCATGAAGGGCGTGTTTGAAACCATGTTCTGTCTCCATGAGGTGAGTCAGCAGCTTTTAACCAGTCCAGATATCTGCTCATGTTCAGAATGAGTTCACCCTCTCTGACAGGAGACTAGTTAGTAGCGTATAGTGCGGTGTGATAGTAGTCTCCCCTGTCCCGGTCTTGTGTTGCTTTAGCTGAACCCGGTTGTAGCTTTGATGTGCTGAGTGATCTGCAACGTTGTAGCCATGAAGGGTTCAGAGCGCAACATCAAGAGTCTGCTGGCACCTCTGAGACGGTCACCAGCTAGAACCAAGAATATCTACAGTATATATATAGTTATATCTTCGACCAGCTCAATACTAACGTGCTTGTTGGGGTCTCGAGCCCAACAATTTTTTATTGGCCCGTTCAGGTTTTTTTTTTTTTTTTTCAAAACCAAAGTATCAAAGTAACACTTTGATTAATCAGATGAATAATTTAATCAGATGAGTAGACAGGTAATAAAATCTAATCAAAGTAATAAAACCTAACTGAGACAGTCTGGCCCAGGTAACTCGGTCTGTGGCTATTAGGAAGGACAGAAGCGCCATCAGGCAACTGTCGCTTGACTCTTGACCTCTGACCTCCTGCAGGGTTTTGATGTGTTGAAGTGAAGCCCCAGGTACTAGCATGTTCTGCTCACACCAGCTGACACACTCCCTGGTTTTAAGTTATTCCCGACCTGGTTCGGGGGTCCTCCAGCTATCTGTGGAGGGCGTCAGATGTAGTAGTGGGGCTGCAGCCCACCACATCGGACACACAGTCCTGTAGGGTCTGTTGGGGAGGTAGTCCATGGTCCATGTAGCCATCAGGTCACAGACCCCTCTTTTCTCTATTTCAGCACCACCCAGGAGCAGGGTCAGGGTTAGGTAGTGGTGGGGGGGAGGATTAGAGGCCATAGAGGAGGTGCTGGAAGATGTCCCTGCCCCAGAGAAGGTAGCAGGGTGGGCAGGATGGTGACAGGCTGGTCTGTGCTCAGGATGGAGCTGGTGGAACTTGCCAGCCCAGGTCTGCTTTTACCTTGATCTGATGTGGTTTTGAGTCCTCTCCTGACCCCATCCTGGTGTTGCTTTGCTGCTGGTAGTCCTCCGTCTTCCTCCTGCAGCCATTTTGGATCTTTTATTAAAATCCCTCTACACACTCATTGATTCTTCAACTTTTCGTGTTGCTTCCTGTTGTTGAGGGAAAACCAGCATTTATGATGTGATGTTGCACCGTTCACAGAAAAAGAAGCAGAAGAAACTGAAGAAGAAGTGGGCTCGATGGTCGGCGCTCTTCACAAACCAGCCATTCAACGATGTCAAGTCAGTTTGGGATTGTCTCTAGTTAATCCTCGAGTCCACAATGGGGGATTCTTCTCCACAGACCAGACAGAACAGCCAGAACAGCCAGAACAAGGACCAGCCAGAACAGCCAGAACAAGGACCAGCCAGAACAGCCAGAACAGCCAGAACAGCCAGAACAGCCAGAACAAGGACCAGCCAGAACAGCCAGAACAGCCAGAACAGCCAGAACAGCCAGAACAGCCAGAACAAGGACCAGCCAGAACAGCCAGAACAGCCAGAACAAGGACCAGCCAGAACAGCCAGAACAAGGACCAGCCAGAACAGCCAGAACAGCCAGAACAAGGACCAGCCAGACCAGCCAGACCAGACAGAACAGTCAGAACAGCCAGAACAGCCAGAACAGCCAGGGGAGGGGAGGGGAGGGGAGGGGAGGGGAGAGGAGAGGGAGAGGAGAGGAGAGGAGAGGAGAGGAGAGGAGAGGAGAGGAGAGGAGAGGAGAGGAGAGGAGAGGAGAGGAGGAAAAATGAAATCCAAGATGCTTCTGTATGTGAGTGACTTGTGGCTGAATGTCCCGCCAGGTCCTATTTTGGAGAGAAGGTGGCCCTGTACTACCTGTGGCTGGGCTGGTACACCAGGCTGCTGGTTCCAGCTGCCATTTTGGGTGTCGTCATCTTCCTGTATGGACTTGCCTTCTTCAACACTAATCCGCTCATGTAAGATGTCCACTGTTAATAATTCTTTGAGGCTTCTCAAGGTGATCCACAATGTGCTGGCCGGAGCCCCCTTTGTCCCCCGTCCCTGAGTTAGAGGTTCTAATATAGACGCACATACGGAGTGGTGCTGGTGGACTCACTGATCTCTCCCATGTTAGAATTATGAGGTCCACACTGATCAAATGGGTTCCTCCTGAACACGACGGGTTTCTTTCCTTTTCTGAGAGATCAGCTCAAAAATGTTCCTTTCTCTTGTTCTTTTGGTGCCAAAACACTGAAAGAGTCCAAACTTACTGTGTCCACAGTCTGGAAGTGTGTGAGTCCAGCGTCATCATGTGTCCTCGATGTGACAATATATGTAAAGTGTGGCAGCTGTCAGACACGTGCTCCTATGCTAAGGTAAGCTACCCTCTGCTAAGGTAAGCTACCCTCTGCTAAGGTAAGCTACCCTCTGCTAAGGTAAGCTACCCTATGCTAAGGTAAGCTACCCTCTGCTAAGGTAAGCTACCCTCTGCTAAGGTAAGCTACCCTCTGCTAAGGTAAGCTACCCTCTGCTAAGGTAAGCTACCCTCTGCTAGGGTAAGCTACCCTCTGCTAAGGTAAGCTACCCTCTGCTAAGGTAAGCTACCCTCTGCTAAGGTAAGCTACCCTATGCTAAGGTAAACTACCCTCTGCTAAGGTAAGCTACCCTCTGCTAAGGTAAGCTACCCTCTGCTAAGGTAAGCTACCCTCTGCTAAGGTAAGCTACCCTCTGCTAAGGTAAGCTACCCTCTGCTAAGGTAAGCTACCCTATGCTAAGGTAAACTACCCTCTGCTAAGGTAAGCTACCCTCTGCTAAGGTAAGCTACCCTCTGCTAAGGTAAGCTACCCTCTGCTAAGGTAAGCTACCCTATGCTAAGGTAAACTACCCTCTGCTAAGGTAAGCTACCCTCTGCTAAGGTAAGCTACCCTCTGCTAAGGTAAGCTACCCTATGCTAAGGTAAGCTACCCTATGCTACTCCTGTACGTTGGACCAGACTGGTGATTAAATCCTCTCTTGGTCCAGATCAGCCACTTGTTCGACAACGAGGGAACTGTTGCCTTTGCCATGTTCATGGCCATCTGGGGTGAGTCGCTCTGCTCCTCACCTGCTCCTCACTCTGCTCCTCACTTGCTCCTCGCTCTGCTCCTCGCTCTGCTCCTCACTTGCTCCTCGCTCTGCTCTTCGCTCTGCTCCTCACCTGCTCCTCACCTGCTCCTCACCTGCTCTTCACTCTGCTCCTCATCTGCTCCTCACTTGCTCCTCGCTCTGCTCTTCGCTCTGCTCCTCGCTCTGCTCCTCGCCTGCTCCTCACCTGCTCTTCACTCTGCTCCTCATCTGCTCCTCACCTGCTCCTCATCTGCTCCTCACCTGCTCCTCGCTCTGCTCCTCGCCTGCTCCTCGCTCTGCTCCTCGCCTGCTCCTCACCTGCTCCTCATCTGCTCCTCACCTGCTCCCCGCTCTGCTCCTCACTTGCTCCTCGCTCTGCTCCTCGCCTGCTCCTCGCTCTGCTCCTCGCCTGCTCCTCGCCTGCTCCTCGCTCTGCTCCTCACCTGCTCCTCATCTGCTCCTCATCTGCTCCTCACCTGCTCTTCACTCTGCTCCTCATCTGCTCCTCACCTGCTCCTCACCTGCTCTTCACTCTGCTCCTCACCTGCTCCTCACCTGCTCCTCACCTGCTCTTCACTCTGCTCCTCACCTGCTCCTCACCTGCTCCTCACCTGCTCCTCACCTGCTCTTCACTCTGCTCCTCACCTGCTCCTCACCTGCTCCTCACCTGCTCCTCCTCTGCTCCTCACCTGCTCCTCACCTGCTCCTCGCTCTGCTCCTCACCTGCTCCTCACCTGCTCCTCGCTCTGCTCCTCACCTGCTCCTCACCTGCTCTTCACTCTGCTCCTCGCTCTGCTCCTCACCTGCTCCTCACCTGCTCCTCACCTGCTCTTCACTCTGCTCCTCGCTCTGCTCCTCACCTGCTCCTCACCTGCTCCTCGCTCTGCTCCTCACCTGCTCCTCGCTCTGCTCCTCACCTGCTCCTCGCTCTGCTCCTCACCTGCTCCTCACCTGCTCCTCACCTGCTCCTCACCTGCTCCTCGCTCTGCTCCTCACCTGCTCCTCACCTGCTCCTCACCTGCTCCTCACTCTGCTCCTCGCTCTGCTCCTCACCTGCTCCTCACCTGCTCCTCACCTGCTCCTCACTCTGCTCCTCGCTCTGCTCCTCACCTGCTCCTCACCTGCTCCTCACCTGCTCCTCGCTCTGCTCCTCACCTGCTCCTCACCTGCTCCTCACTCTGCTCCTCACCTGCTCCTCACCTGCTCCTCACCTGCTCCTCACCTGCCCCTCACTGTGCTCCTCACTCTGCTCCTCACCTGCTCCTCACCTGCTCCTCACCTGCTCCTCGCTGTGCCTCCAGCCACGCTGTTCCTGGAGCTGTGGAAGAGACACCGGGCCAGACACGTCTCGGAGTGGAAGGTCTATGACTGGTGTGAAGAGGAGGTAACGACACCTTTATTACCGTGTTATTGATCTTTTTAAAGGTGTAGGCCAAAGGCAGCCATACTGCCCCCTGCAGGCTCGGTTATTACACGGTAATAGCCTTTAACATGTGTCACCTGTGCTGTGTTGACAGGAGGAGCTGATTCTCGACATCGTCAATGATCCCAACTGCAAGCCCCGACATTTCCAACACTCCTACCTGCGCAGCGCAGTGGTCCTGGTGCTGGTGACGCTCATGGTAGGAGACCGTGCGTTCATAGTTAATAACCTCGGACCGCGTTGCACTTGGGGCTGAAGCCGCTTGCGTGGGCACCTGCTTGTGTTCCAGCTCATGCTGATCATCGGACTGGCTCAGGCCCTGGTGGTGTTCCGGGTCATTGCGGCCCCCCTGATGTCAGAGAGCAGCTGGGCCTTCATCAGGGACCACGCCAACACCGTGGCCGTGACGCTGGGGGCCGTGCTCCATTACCTCACCATTCAGCTCATGACTCGGGTACGTGGTTGAGTCCCTGAGACCAGCAGATCCAAAGGGTCCCGCTGGTAAACTGGACTGAATTCATAGTGAGGAGATGATGAAAACTATTACTGGCTTTGCTCAGTGTTATTTTGGTGAGGCTTTCACATTTGGGCTGGGTTGTTACAGCTGAAACAGTATCAGGCCAGGAAAGAGGACCGTGTGGTCCCCTTGGTCCAGGAGTCTTTGGCCAGTTAGATGTAGGACCAGGACGTTGGGAAAAACCTGGTCAGCCAGCTTGAACGCCTAATTTCCTTCTAAGCTAAAAATGTACGTTTAGTGTGTGTAGTTGAAAATGAAAGGAACCTTCTGAGGATCAGAACCTCTGCTAGATGTCCAGGGTTAGGGTTGGAGCTGGTCAGCCCACAGAAACCAGCCCAACGTTGTCCTGTTGCTTCATCCCCAGGTGAACCGCTGGGTGGCCTTCAAGCTCTGTGAAATAGGTGAGCATCAGAAGCAGCATGTGAGCAGAGCCCGGCTGCTTCAGCCTAATGTTCCTCACGTGTCTCCAGAGAAGACCAACTCCTTCGCTGCTACGGAGAGGAGCTTCACTGTCAAGATGTTCACGTTCCAGTTCTTCACTCTCTTCTCTTCACTCTTCTACGTGGCCTTCTTCCTGGGCAGGTACACCTGATCAGTTATTGTGATATCCCTCACACACACACTCACACACACACACACACACACTCACACACACACACGTGTGGTTTCTCTGGCAGGATAAATGGACATCCAGGAAACTACATGCGAATTGCTCGCTGGAGGCTTGAGGAGGTGAAGAGACTTTTTTAGATTTGTTTTCGAGAATCCACCAAGAGTTGCTTCCACATGTTAATGTGAACATCTGGTTCCTGCAGTGTCACCCCAGTGGCTGTTTGACGGACCTCTTCATCCAGATGTCTGTAATCATGATTCTCAAACAGACTCTCAACAACATCTTTGAATTCACTGTGCCGTGAGTGCTTCCTCCCATAGACCCTAGCCCTCCTCCCAGAGACCCTAGCCCTCCTCCCAGAGACCCTCGCCCTCCTCCCAGAGACCCTCGCCCTCCTCCCAGAGACCCTCGCCCTCCTCCCAGAGGCCCTCGCCCTCCTCCCAGAGACCCTAGCCCTCCTCCCAGAGACCCTAGCCCTCTTCCCATAGACCCTCGCCCTCCTCCCAGAGACCCTAGCCCTCCTCCCAGAGACCCTAGCCCTCCTCCCAGAGACCCTAGCCCTCTTCCCAGAGACCCTCGCCCTCCTCCCAGAGACCCTCGCCCTCCTCCCAGAGACCCTAGCCCTCTTCCCATAGACCCTCGCCCTCCTCCCAGAGACCCTCGCCCTCCTCCCAGAGACCCTAGCCCTCTTCCCATAGACCCTCGCCCTCTTCCCATAGACCCTCGCCCTCCTCCCAGAGACCCTAGCCCTCCTCCCATAGACCCTAGCCCTCCTCCCAGAGACCCTAGCCCTCCTCCCATAGACCCTAGCCCTCCTCCCAGAGACCCTAGCCCTCCTCCCAGAGACCCTAGCCCTCTTCCCATAGACCCTCGCCCTCCTCCCAGAGACCCTAGCCCTCCTCCCAGAGACCCTAGCCCTCTTCCCAGAGACCCTCGCCCTCTTCCCAGAGACCCTCGCCCTCCTCCCAGAGACCCTAGCCCTCTTCCCAGAGACCCTCGCCCTCCTCCCAGAGACCCTCGCCCTTCTCCCAGAGACCCTCGCCCTCCTCCCAGAGACCCTAGCCCTCCTCCCAGAGACCCTCGCCCTCCTCCCAGAGACCCTAGCCCTCTTCCCAGAGACCCTCGCCCTCCTCCCAGAGACCCTCGCCCTCTTCCCAGAGACCCTCGCCCTCTTCCCAGAGACCCTCGCCCTCCTCCCAGAGACCCTCGCCCTCCTCCCAGAGACCCTCGCCCTCCCAGCGCAACACCCCCACCTGAAAAATCCCTCTTTTGCCTTTTCAGCTGGGTGAAAAACTGTCTGAGGAGAAACACTGCCAATAAGCTGCAGAGGAAGTGTGGCCAGTGTTACAGGAAGGCCTGTCGTGATGAGCAGGGCTGTGTGGAACCATGTGACATCTGCAAACTCCAGGACTGGTTACGCAACTACCACATGGCCGACACTGATGCCTTCAGCCTGTTCAATGAGTTCCTGGAGATGGGTGAGTCCATGCCGCCGCCCTCCCGTTTTGAGCTGGACCTCTTGAGGAGTGTGACTAAATGTAGTCCACCAAGAGGGTCCAGCAGCGTGGTCGCCATGTGGAGGCTTTAAACGGAGTCTGTTGCAGTGATGCAGTTCAGCTTCACCACCATATTTGTGGCAGCCTTCCCTCTGGCTCCTCTGCTCGCCCTCATCAACAACATCTTTGAGATCCGCCTGGACGCCATCAAAATGGTCCGGCTGGAGCGGCGGATGGTCCCGAGGAAGACCAACGACATCGGTGAGACCGGCACCTGTTTCCTGTGGCAGCTGCCGAGTTAACGTTGACCATCCGCTTGGTGTGTTCAGGTATCTGGACCAAGGTGCTGGAGGCCATCGGAGTGTTAGCGGTGATTGCTAACGGCCTGGTCATCGGCGTGTCGTCGGACTTCATCCCGCGCCTGGTCTACCGTCACCAGTACGGCCCCTGCGCTGCTGGAAGGCCCAACACACAGTCAGTGGCGTCTCGGCCGTCAGCAGCTGCCACATCTGCCACCATCTGCCCCGTTAATGCCCCTGAACGTTGTGTTTGCAGCTGCATGCAGGGCTACATTAACGACACTCTGTCTACCGCCCTGCTGTCACACCCAGCGGTCAGGAGGGACTTTTTAGCCCAGCAGATGGTGACGGAGAGCGGCCTGAACGTGACCCAGTGCAGGTGAGGAGCTGCTGCTCTCGGCCACGCTGGTGCCCACCTGACGGCCACGCTGGTGCCCACCTGACGGCCACGCTGGTGCCCACCTGACGGCCACGCTGGTGCCCACCTGACGGCCACGCTGGTGCCCACCTGACGGCCTTGTGTGTTTGCAGCTACAGGGACTATCGCAGCGGCGCCGACTACACGCTCACCTCCCAGTTCTGGTTGGTCTTGGCCGTGCGCTTCGCTTTCGTCGTCCTCTTTGAGGTTTGTGTGCTTTGAGGAGTCCTGACGGAGGCGGCCGGTCCGGTCTAAAGTCTCTCCCGTCTCCACTCAGCACGTGGTGGTGGTCTGCAAGTTCGTGGCAGCGTGGTTTGTCCCCGACAACCCCAGCAAGGTCAAGAACGACCGGCTGCTGGACAAACTGGATCGACTGAAGGAAGAACTCCAGTAAGTCAGCGCCGTTCTGATCCATCTCTGCTACGGTCAAGCAGGCAAATACGAGAACACAGTGGATCTGATTTATTCAGCCGAAACAGAGTGTTCCAGTCCCACCCTGGGAGTTGGGCTCTGGATGCTAATGGGCTAACTGGTTAGCACACGTTAACCACACATACGAGGAGCTCCAAGTCTTTGGAAAGCCTCCCGTCACGTCATCGCTGTTTGTTCTTAATTCCAGAGGAATGACGCGGAGCAGATCGACAGAGGTGTGACCTCAGGAGCAGCTTCTCCCCAGGGATCCACCCAGGGATCCACCCCAGACGGATCAGGTCTTCAGTGCTGTTGATTTCACAGCCTAAAGCGGACCTCATTTTGACAGGAACTAAAAGGTTTTTGTGCTCTGAATGATCAAAGACAGATCAAAGACAGAGGAACAGCCCCCCCAGGAGCGTCCTCACGGGGGGGCAAGTGTTCTACCTCCAGTATCAGAACGAGGTTTGGACAATCAAATGTTCGATTACGTGTAGATTTTAAGGCGGCTCCGCTCCGACCAGGAACCAGAACTGATGTCAGCTTTGGTTCCACAATGTGAATGAAATAAAAGTCAATGTTTTACTGAAGCAGAACCTGGTTGGAGCTGCTGGACCCTGGTGAGCAGCAGCTGCTGGGGCTCCTTCACACATTTATTCCGTCCGTGGCGGCGCAACGTTTACATTTAGTGTTTATTAAGAATACACTTTTATCATTACAAACCCAAAAATATCAGCGTGGAGAAAGACGGGAGGTCAGGTGGGGTCATAAGGTGCCAAGAACCATGAGCAGAACATCAGACGAGCAACAGTCCAGCAGGCAGAAGATGGTTTCTCAGTCATGTGTGAACCCGACTCTCCATCTGCTCAGAGGACAGGTCGTCCTGGTGGTCCATCAGTGAGGAAGGAGATGTCCTCAAGTGTCTCCTGGTCTCTGTCAGTGACGGTTCCTCCAGGAAGCCTCAGCTGGACGTGTCCCTCAGGATCACAGGTCAATGGTTCCTCTCACCTTAAACTTCTTAGCAGAGCGCTCGCTGGCACGCTGCTCAAACCTGCTGCCGTAGATGAAGGAGGTGAAACCACCCATCTCCAAGGAAAAGACACTGTTTCTTTTTGGGATCACTAGAAGACACAAAGATGAACATCAGCCAGCTGAAGCAGCAGCAGGAGGCAGCAGCAGGAGGAAGGAAGCAGCAGCAGGAGGAAGGAAGCAGCAGCAGGAGGAAGGAAGCAGCAGCAGGAGGCAGCAGCAGGAGGCAGCAGCAGCAGGAGGCAGCAGGAAGCAGCAGCAGGAGGCAGCAGCAGGAGGAAGGAAGCAGCAGCAGGAGGCAGCAGGAGGAAGGAAGCAGCAGCAGGAGGAAGGAAGCAGCAGCAGGAGGCAGCAGCAGGAGGAAGGAAGCAGCAGCAGGAGGAAGGAAGCAGCAGCAGGAGGAAGGAAGCAGCAGCAGGAAGAAGGAAGCAGCAGCAGGAGGCAGCAGCAGCAGCAGGAGGCAGCAGCAGGAGGCAGCAGGAAGAAGGAAGCAGCAGCAGGAAGAAGGAAGCAGCAGCAGGAAGAAGGAAGCAGCAGCAGGAAGAAGGAAGCAGCAGCAGGAAGAAGGAAGCAGCAGCAGGAAGAAGGAAGCAGCAGCAGGAGGCAGCAGGAAGAAGGAAGCAGCAGCAGCAGGAGGCAGCAGCAGGAAGAAGGAAGCAGCAGCAGGAGGCAGCAGCAGGAAGAAGGAAGCAGCAGCAGGAGGCAGCAGGAAGAAGGAAGCAGCAGCAGGAGGCAGCAGGAAGAAGGAAGCAGCAGCAGGAGGCAGCAGGAAGAAGGAAGCAGCAGCAGGAGGCAGCAGGAAGAAGGAAGCAGCAGCAGGAGGCAGCAGCAGGAAGCAGCAGCAGCAGGAGGCAGCAGCAGGAGGCAGCAGCAGCAGGAAGCAGCAGCAGGAAGAAGGAAGCAGCAGCAGGAGGCAGCAGCAGCAGCAGCAGGAAGCAGCAGCAGCAGGAGGAAGCAGCAGCAGGAGGAGGAAGCAGCAGCAGGAAGAAGGAAGCAGCAGCAGGAGGCAGCAGGAAGAAGGAAGCAGCAGCAGGAAGAAGGAGGCAGCAGCAGGAGGAAGCAGCAGGAGGAAGCAGCAGCAGCAGGAAGCAGCAGCAGCAGGAAGAAGGAAGCAGCAGCAGGAGGAAGCAGCAGGAGGAAGCAGCAGCAGCAGGAAGCAGCAGCAGGAAGCAGCAGCAGGAGGCAGCAGCCCCCCACGCTGCACGTTGCCGCCCCCCTGTGGTGACGCTGCTACAGACCCACGCCTCCAACCAGCAGCCAGGGATTCATAAAAGAACCACCTTTGACTGGAGAAGGTCTGGGAGCCCAGTAGGGACCAGTGGGGGGGGGGGGGGGGTGGACCAGAGCCAGGGGTCCCTGGTGACCACGGCCCTCCTCCTGGGGGGTTCCTCTCTACACGCTGAGCTTTATTCAGATGAAAGGAGACCAACCTTTCACTTTGTTTTCCTTTGTGATGATTTTGAAGACGTGCTTGAACTCCTGGACCAGGATCCCCGTGGTCCCGACATAGGAGGGGCATCTGGAGCGAACCACTGCAGCAGGAGGGAAAGGGACTCGTTAGAGTTCCTCGTGCACGAGCAAAATAACGAAGGTTTGTCAATGAAGCGCTGTAACGAAGGACTGGAGGACATGAAGATCCTGATGAACAGAGGAGGGAATGAGCTCAGTGAGGACCTCAAATGTACCAAGGTCCAGCAAAGTCGACTTTGTCCTTCAGTTCTGGTCCGACTGGTGAGACTGAACCATGAGGGCTGGAAGTCCATCAGGGAGCAGCTGAGGAGTCTTTGCTGGACCTTCACAGATCAACATGACCTGAGCACAGACCTGAGCACAGACCTGAGAGTGCAGACCTGAGAGTACAGACCCCCCAGAGTACAGACCTGAGAGTACAGACCCCAGAGTACAGACCTATAAGTACAGACCCCCCCCAGAGTACAGACCTATAAGTACAGACCCGAGAGTACAGACCCCCCTGAGTACAGACCCGAGAGTACAGACCCCAGAGTGCAGACCAGAGTACAGACCTGAGAGTGCAGACCAGAGTACAGACCTGAGAGTGCAGACCTGAGTACAGACCTGAGAGTGCAGACCTGAGTACAGACCTGAGAGTGCAGACCTGAGAGTACAGACCCCCCAGAGTACAGACCCCAGAGTACAGACCTGAGAGTGCAGACCTGAGTACAGACCTGAGAGTACAGACCCCCCAGAGTACAGACCCCAGAGTACAGACCTGAGAGTGCAGACCTGAGTACAGACCTGAGAGTGCAGACCTGAGTACAGACCTGAGAGTGCAGACCTGAGTACAGACCTGAGAGTGCAGACCAGAGAGTACAGACCCCCCAGAGTACAGACCTGAGAGCACAGCACCGTGGAGATCTGCTTTCAGAAGCTTCTGCTGCAGGAACTGGGGGCTGCTGCAACCACAGACAGAAGAGCAGCTGTGAGTGGGTGAGTTTAAAGAGTGCGGTAGTTTCCTGAGGGACTCGTTTACCTGGTGGGTTTCAGGCCACTGCACACGTCGGTGATGTACTGTCTCCAGAGGTGGTGCAGGGGGAGGAAGAGCTCGTACCTGGAGGTGGTCACACAGACGAGTCACCAACACTGATGGTTCTTCTGCAGGAGCTTTCAAACTGGTGACCAACCTCTGGTGCTCCGGCCTAATGGTGAAGAGCTTCATCCTCCGTTTCTGGGCGGCGTTCATTCTGCTGCCTTTGCTTCTCCTCTTCACCTTCTCCTTCTTTGGTCTGGAGTATTCCAGCATCACGGCCTTGTAGCTCAGCGGGCTCGTTGCATCAGCTCCTCTGAAATTCCGAATGCTGCTCTTCAGGAACACCTGGGTACTCGTCTCAGCTTGGGATCTGCTCTGAGACTGGAGATGAACAAAGATCCTGAATCGTCCTTGTTAATCCGGCTTTGATTACACACCGACTAACAACTGACAACAGACCCACACCGTCCACACTTCTATGTCCCATCAGGCCTCCTTAAAGGGCTCCCAGGAGCCCTGAGACAGGTGACTCCAGGAGGCAGCTCAGGAAGACCCACTACAGACGTGAGACAGGAAGGATCCCTTGGAGATACCAAAGCCCCAGTGACAGACGCCCTGAAGCAAAGCTACAGACGCTCCGGGCTCATAGAGGAGGGAGGCATCTTCATGAACATGAACTCTGATTCCTAATGAAAGATCAGGGAAACTGAGGGCCAGACCAGAGAGAACCTGGCCAGAGAGCTGCAGGTTCAGCACTAATATATGGTAGAGGTCCAAGTGGTGCTGAACGGCGACACTCCTCTCTCTTAATGTATAGAACATTTACATCACTCACTTACCTGTAAGCCAACAATCTTCCCCATTTCAAATGGAATCGTAGCTTGAACGAGTGATTCTGTTGAAGATTTCAGACATTTCTTCAGTTTAAGAACCGATAAGCTCGTATCTTGTATTTTAATACATTTTCTTCAGTTCTGAACAATGAGTTATTTTCGAAGCTATGTCAAAATGTTTTTAGAGAATCTCGAGGAGTTCAGCAACTACTGTAGAAAGGGCTCCAAATCGCCTGCGACGCGTTTTCATGTCTAAAGAACTTTCGACTAAAGACTTTAATATGAACTGACCGGTCATCGCGTCGGTGCTGCGCCAGAAACTCGAGTTTGTTTCGGGTTCTTCTTCTTCTGCGGCTGCTTTTCTTCTTCGCGTGTTCGTGTGCAGACGCCGATCGCCCTGTTGCTGCCCCCAGCGGTGAATCGGCGCATTAACGCAACAGCGCGTCACGTGGTCAGAGAAAAGGCGGATTCTTGCCTAAAAGAGTCCAGCGCGCAGCGCTTTGCGAGTGTTGAGGTATAAAATCGAACTTAGCTAAATGCCTGATCCCAAAGACTTTGTTTATTTTGTTACTATCTCTAATAATAATCTATTTATAGCACGTTGCTTTCAGATTAGCCTACTATCATGTTGATTTGGAATGGACAGCGCACTGCTGGGGTACCCTTGAGCAAGGAACCGAACCTCTAAATGGTCCCAGAGGGCCCTGCCATGAGCTGGGGCACCGGCCTCCACCTGGGACAGGTGTGTCCAGATGTGTGTGATGAAGAGCACCCGTCTCAGCCACACGGAACGTTTCTTTCCTTTTATTTGACAATCAAAATGACAAAGGAAAAAATGCTTAAAAACTACATTTCCCTTCTTCTCCTCTTGTTTTTATGGAAACTATCAGTAAAACAAGCACATAAATATCCACCGAATACACAGAAACCCTCACAACCCTGATTGGATGATTCATCAGTGAAATTATGGAATTATGAAGAATGAACGGCCTTTTCAGTCCACAGGAGCTTTGTTAAAGAGACTCTCACACGTGCACATCACGTGCACATCACGTGCACATCTAGAAAATAAGTTTCCATCTTCGTGCCCAGTGGTCTGAAGGGTTTTCCTCCTCCTCAAGCGTCACTTCAACCCCCAGCAGTTGCTGGACGGTTCTCAAACGTGTCGCTCCTCCAGAACCCTGAAGGTTCTGCTGGAATCCCACCGAGAGACTTGGACCTTTGATGGAGCATCCTGGACCAAGGCTGGGTGAGTCCCCCCTCCTCAGGAGGAGCGGACCACATCGCGACTCTGGGCGGTTCTCAGGGTCCATCATAAACTTTGGAGTAACGTTTGTTCTTCTGTCCTCACGTAGAAACAGCTTCAGCATCCGTTTGGTACCTGGGAGCTGTTCTACTGGACCTCACTGCTGCTTGTTCTGGTTCCTGTCCAGCAGCTCCACACGATCTGGGTTTACTAATGAAGATGACCCAAATGTCAGCTGGTATCCTGGTTCTGATTCACTTCAGCAAGGTTGCTTTGTTCCTGGGCCACCGCTGGTCCTGTTCCTGGGCCAGCACTGGTCCTGTTCCTGGGCCACCGCTGGCCCTGTTCCTGGGCCAGCACTGGTCCTGTTCCTGGGCCACCGCTGGCCCTGTTCCTGGGCCAGCACTGGTCCTGTTCCTGGGCCTCGTAGCGCTGCTCTGACACGTGTCCCTGATCCTGGTCAGGACCTGGTCCAGCTTCATTTGGCCTGGACAGCCTGACTGAACAACGTGATTTGGGCTGAAGTTTGGGGCTTTTGTTTCAGAGTCTTTGAAACACCTCTTGGACTCCAACAACACAACTCTGGGACAAAGAGCTTCAGAGAGACCAAAAGAGTGACACAAAGTAACAAAAGGCAACAAAAAGCAACAAAAAGCAACAAAAAGTAACAAAAGGTAACAAAAGGTAAGATGTGAGGAAGCCCAAATGGAAGCAACACCAGAAATATGAACACATAACATTCCACAGTTGTGTGTGAGTGTGTGTATGAGTGTGTGTATGAGTGTGTGTGTGTGTGTGTGAGAGTGTGTGGGTGTATGAGTGTGTGAGTGTGAGTGTGTGGGTGTGTGTGTGTGAGAGTGTGTGGGTGTATGAGTGTGTGAGTGTGAGTGTGTGTATGAGTGTGTGTATGAGTGTGTGTGTGTGTGTGTGTGAGAGTGTGTGGGTGTATGAGTGTGTGAGTGTGAGTGTGTGTATGGGTGTGTGTGTGTGTGTGTGGGTGTATGAGTGTGTGTGGGTGTGTGTGTGTGTGAGAGTGTGTGTGTGTGTGTATGTGTGTGTGTGTGTATGAGTGTGTGTGTGTATGAGTGTGTGTGTGTGTATGAGTGTGTGTGTGTGTCAGCCCTGCAGGTTTAAGTGAGGGTGTTTGTGTAGCTGACAGAGCAGCTCCTCCTCGGTGGGCTCCTGGACCTGGGACCTGGAGGGAGGAGACCAGTCAGGACAGGGGTTAGGGTCAGGGACCAGGGTCAGGGACCAGGGTCAGGACCAGGACAGAGACTGCAGCGACCGTGTGAACATACTTGAAGATCAGCTGGACGGAGGTTTCGTATCGGATCCTCTCCACATCTGTGTTGGAGCAGCTGTGGCTTCGGTCCCATCTGTAGATGAAGTTCTGCCAGAAACATTGATGAGGTCAGAAAGGTCCTGGAACCAGAGTGGACCAGGACCACGTGCTGGTGTCCCCCTGAGGAGGACCTGACGTATCGATCCTGACTTTAGCCACATTAACTGAGCTTCAGAGCAGAAGAACTCTGAGGTTCCTCTGGATCATCTTCCACCTGAGGACCACCTTTGATGACCATAATCTGATGACCACAACTTTAAACCTTAGACCCCAGCCCCCATGACCAGCAGGCCTTACTGGTTTACTGGTTTAACTGGTTTACTGGTGAACTGACCTCCAGGATGAGAGCAACAAACAGGTTGACCCACATCACCGAGGACGTCAGCCACCAACACACGAAGTAGATCTTGGACCATCTGGAGAGAAGGAGGACACCTTCAAGCAGCTTCAACCCTCACACACACCCTCACCCTCCCCCCCCCCCCCACACACACACACACTCATCCACACACACACACACACCCACACACACTCAGCCTCACACACACCCTCTCTCTTTCTCTCTCACACACCCCCCCCCACACCCCCCCCCACACACACACACTCCCCCCCCCACACACACACACACACTCATCCACACACACACACACACACTCAGCCTCACACACACACTCTCTCTTTCTCTCTCACACCCCCCCCCCACCCCCACCCCCACCCCCACCCTCACACTGCCCCCCACCCCCACACACACACACCCTCACACTGCCCCCCCCACCTTCACCCCCCACCCTCACACACACACCCTCACCCTCACACTGCCCCACCCCACCCCCCACCCTCACACACACACCCTCACCCTCACACTGCCCCACCCCACCCCCCACCCTCACACACACACCCTCACCCTCACACTGCCCCCCCCCCCACCTTCACCCTCAACCCCCCCGCCCCCCCCCCCCCCCACCCCCCACCCTCACCCTCACCCCCCCACCCTCACCCTCACCCTAACACTGCCCCCCCCCCCCCCACCCTCAACCCCCCCGCCCCCCCCACCCCCCCACCCTCACACACACACCCTCACCCTGTGGTGTATCGGCTGTAGGCGTCCAGGAAGGCCTGCCAGTTGTTGACGATCATGACGTCGTACAGCAGAATGATGGAGGCCTGATGATGGAGGACACCTGTGGTTAGTCCTGTCCCTAACCCTGTCCTGAGGGCTTTTGTCCTGGAGCAGCTCAGCCTCTAGGCCAGAGCTCGTCCGCCCGTCCTACGAGGGCCACGATCCACACCTGCTTCTGTCCCCCCCAGTAGAAAGTGGGAGCTCTGGTGGAAGCAGTTGGTCTTACTGGTGTGTGGATGGGGGCCCTCGTTGGACCAGGTCAATGACCCCTGCTGTTGGGGGTTAGGGTTGGGGACAAGGGTGGGGACAGGGGCAGGAACAGGAACAGTGACAGGGACAGGGGCAGGAACAGGGGCAGGGACAGGGACAGGACCAGGGACAGGAACAGGAACAGGAACAGGGGCAGCAACAGGGCCAGGAACAGGGACAGGGACAGGAACAGGGACAGGGGCAGGGACAAGGGTGGGGACAGGGTCAGGGGTGGGGACAAGGGTGGGGACAGGGGCAGGGACAAGGACATGAACACGGGCAGGAACAGGGACAGGAACAGGGACAGTGACAGGGACAGGAACAGGGACAGGGGCAGGAACAAGGACAGGAACAGGGGCAGGAACAGGGACAGGGGCAGGGGTGGGGACAGGGGCAGGGATAAGGACAGGGACAGGGGCAGGAACAGGGACAGGAACAGAGACAGGAGCAGGGGCAGGAACAGGGGCAGGAACATGGGCAGAAACTGGGACAGGGGCAGGAACAGGGCCAGGGGCAGGAACAGGGCCAGGGGCAGGGACAGGGGCAGGAACATGGCCAGGGGCAGGAACATGGCCAGGGGCAGGAACAGGGCCAGGGGCAGGAACAGGGCCAGGGGCAGGGACAGGGGCAGGAACAGGGCCAGGGGCAGGAACAGGGCCAGGGGCAGGGACAGGGGCAGGAACAGGGCCAGGGGCAGGAACAGGGCCAGGGGCAGGGACAGGGGCAGGAACAGGGCCAGGGGCAGGAACAGGGCCAGGGGCAGACCTTTATTAAGTTCTTCTCTTGGAGTTTAAACTTGACGCCGTTTGAACTTTACAGGTGATTTGCATGAGAAGCAGGTAAACGTTCGTCCCTGAATCATTTGGTCTCAGTCCAACATGAATTCAGGTTGTGGACTCACAGCAAAGTCATCGAAGTTGTTGGGCCAGTAGCCTAACTGCTCGTAGGTCCCACACTCGGAGCTGAAGTTGGACGTGCCGTTCTCCTGGGTCTGGTTGGACAGCAAACTGTCCAAAACGAGGAAAATCGACCAGAAAATGCGGATTAGCCCAGATGGAACTGATGAGACCCAAAGACAGGAGGACACAGCCGTCCTGCCAAAAGCTCTTACACAACCGTCCTCAAACATCACATCAGGGTACAACAGAGGACTAATAGTCAAGGACGATGAGGTCTTAGGAATGAATGACCCGGGTAGCTAAAGGCGACCTTTTGACCTTTGTACAAGCCTCTTGTCTGTCCTGCACTGGTTGACCATGATGCTAACAGTGGCGCTAGCAGCACAGCTAATGAAGGTGTGACGATTCACACACACCATTGTGAGTCACGTCCTCGTTCTTAGTACTAAACACACAACTGAAGGTGTCCCGGATGTGACCGAAGACACGGAGACACTATGATGTGTGTCCAGGGTCCATCAGACCCATCTTACAGCATCTCTGGAGGAGGTTTGATGACTCCCTCGAACAGCCAGATCCCAAAGACAGCATAGACATAATACACCACCTGCACACAGCAAGAAGAGGGACAGGACAGAGGACAGGAGTCAGGCAGGGACGAGCAGACGTCCCTGTGCGGGTCTGTGTCCACGTGTGTGTTCAGAGAGGCTCTGGGGACGTTTGTGAGCGGAGCTTTTGGAGCAGGTCAACTCACCACCAGGATTCCTGCAAACGCTCGGAGGTTCTTCACCAGGTCCAACAACGTGCTGGCCACCAACGCCATGAGCTGGACCAGGACAGAGACACAGCAGCACTTTAGTGTCCACACAGCAGCACTTTAGTGTCCACACACAGCAGCACTTTAGTGTCCACACAGCAGCACTTTAGTGTCCACACACAGCAGCACTTTAGTGTCCACACACAGCAGCACTTTAGTGTCCACACAGCAGCACTTTAGTGTCCACACACAGCAGCACTTTAGTGTCCACACACAGCAGCACTTTAGTGTCCACACAGCAGCACTTTAGTGTCCACACACAGCAGCACTTTAGTGTCCACACAGCAGCACTTTAGTGTCCACACACAGCAGCACTTTAGTGTCCACACAGCAGCACTTTAGTGTCCACACACAGCAGCACTTTAGTGTCCACACAGCAGCACTTTAGTGTCCACACAGCAGCACTTTAGTGTCCACACACAGCAGCACTTTAGTGTCCACACACAGCAGCACTTTAGTGTCCACACACAGCAGCACTTTAGTGTCCACACAGCAGCACTTTAGTGATCTAGGGCAGGGGTGGGGAACCTTTTTCATATCGAGGGCCATTTCAATTTTCATAAAGTCCTCCGAGGGCCATACTATTATGAACACATAGCTAGGGATGCAAAAAAAGACAAAGAAAAGTCTATAACCACTGTGTTACTAAGTCTCATGATTGCTGTATTTGAGTTTGAATTATTTATTTAGCACACATGCATATAAAATCACCAAAAAAATAGAATTAAATGACAAACAAGTAAAATATGTTTTCATGATCATACAAAACAATAAAAAAGAGGTGCAGAGTTGAGGCAAGAGACCCGTAAGGGCCTGTTCGAGGCCTCTACTCACAAAAACTGCAATACAACAAGATAATCAAGAAAATAAATGAAGAAAGATAGACAATAATAATAACTAGAAAGCACTCGGAGAGCACAGACCTCCGCCAAGCGCAACAATTCCTGGCATATTGTGATTTCCACCATAAATATTAGTCCCACATATACTTTGACTACATATTTAGATTCCTTGACCATAAAAACATACCGTTAGCCACTGGAATCATAACAATATATGTCTTAGTTAAGTAGTTATTCACGAAAAAAAATTCACACTTTGAAACAATTTTACTTTGTCCGGCGCGAGCGCCTCAGGGGCGGCTACGAGGCGCGTTCACGAACTCTTCTTCGGCGTGAGGTTTCAGCTTCGTGGCTATTAATGCACTCATCACAAAACTTGCACGCGTAATATTCTCTCTGTCGGTACATGGTCGTGTGAAAGCTGCTTGTTGAGCCTCCAAACGCCGACGAAGAGCGTTAATTTTATCCAAACTCATCTGTCCTTTCAACTCGTCAAGTTTAGCGTGTTTCGCTAAGCATTTTTCGTCCGTGTCAATCAGTCCAGCCCACTACGTACATCACATGCTGTGTTCACTGACCCTGACCTTGACTCGGACATAACAAAACCGTCTGTTTTATCTCAGAAAACGGGAAAATATTTCCTCGTTACGAAAGAAATGTCAGGATACGAAAGGCAAAAATACGCTACCGCTGCTACTCGCAGCTCGCGGAGTTTAGCGAACGGTCCCACTGTATAAGTGCACATATAAAATATAAAAATCTTATTGCGTTGCGGGCCGGTAGAAATGGTCTCGTAGGCCGTATACGGCCCGGAGGCCGGGGGTTCCCCACCCCTGATCTAGGGAATCCAACCCACAACCCTGCTGTCGGCCAAATGTCCCACCTTGATGTTGGGGATGATGCGCAGGAACCGGAAGACAATCAGCATGTTGATGAAGCTGATCATGTCCCACAGAGACAGGACCTCAG